>NC_041396.2:100060132-100252632 GCF_900747795.2 Erpetoichthys calabaricus | reverse complement strand
CGTGGCACGGTCCTCCGGGAGTTCCAACCAGGGGACCGCGTCATGGTGTTGGTCCCTACCTCGCATTCGAAGTTGCTTGCCCGTTGGCAAGGGCCGTACGAAGTTAAGGAGAGGAAAGGGCTCGTCGACTATTTGGTGAAACAGCCCAATCGTCGACCGAGCGAGCGGGTGTATCATGTCAACTTGCTGAAGCCGTGGAAGGAAAGGGACTCGGACCCCTCCTCCGCTCAGCCCTGCTCTTTCTTTGCTCAAGGTACCAGTCTCAACTTCGGTCCTGACTTGAATGCTAAACAGAGACAGGAGCTTGAGACAGCGATCTTGTCTGTTCCAGAGGTAGTTAGTGAGCAACCCGGTAGGACCTCTCTGATTGCGCACGACATCGTGACAGAACCCGGGGTTGTCGTACGAGAACGCCCATATCGTCTTCCCGAAGCAAAGAGGGCAGAAGTGGAGCTTGAGATCAAGCGCATGCTGGAACTAGGTGTGATTGAGGAAAGTTATAGTCCCTGGTCCAGTCCGATTGTCTTGGTCAGTAAGCCAGACGGAAGTTGGAGGTTTTGCAATGACTTCCGTCGACTGAATCAAGTCTCCCAATTTGACGCCTACCCAATGCCTCGCGTGGACGACCTCCTCGAGAGACTTGGAGAAGCGAAGTTTTTGACCACACTTGACATGACAAAGGGGTACTGGCAGGTTCCTTTAACGGACTCCACAAAGGCTAAGACCGCGTTTAGCACCCCTAGTGGGCACTGGCAGTACAAGGTCCTCCCATTCGGGTTACATGGGGCACCGGCAACATTTCAACGTCTGGTGGACAGAGTGCTCCGGCCCCATAACGCGTTTAGTGCTGCCTATTTGGATGACGTAGTCATTCATTCCAGCACATGGAAGGATCATGTGCAGCAGGTGAAAACGGTGCTGCAGACACTGGCGGAAGCCGGGCTTCGAATTAACCCAAGGAAATGTTTCTTTGGATTAAGAGAAGCTAAATATTTGGGCTACCTGGTGGGTCGTGGTACCGTCAAACCGCAGTGTTCCAAAGTTGATGCCATATTAAACTGGCCCCGTCCGAATACCAAGAGACAGGTGCAAGCTTTTCTCGGACTAGCGGGGTACTACCGCCGGTTTGTACCCCGGTTCTCCGAAAGAGCAGCACCCTTGACAGACCTTACGAAGAAGAAGGCCCCAATCCACGTGGTATGGACAGATAAGGCTGCCGCTGCATTTTGTGACCTGAAACAGGCCCTTACGTCAGCACCCATATTGAAAGCACCAAACTTTGCACTACCTTTTATACTCCAGACGGACGCTTCGGACACAGGCCTGGGGGCTGTGCTGAGCCAAAGCGTCAATGGTGTTGAACACCCCATCATGTACCTGAGCCGGAAACTGCTGGATCGGGAGACCAGGTATGCCGCAGTGGAACGGGAGGCTCTTGCGATAAAATGGGCGATTACGCAGTTGAGGTACTACTTATTGGGCCGTGAATTTACTCTGGTGACGGACCATGCACCCCTCCAGTGGATGGCCCTTCACAAGGAGTCCAATCCCCGGGTCACTAGGTGGTTTCTTGACCTCCAACCATATAAGTTCTCGCTTATTCATCGTAAGGGTACTCTTCATGCCAATGCGGATGCCCTCTCTGGAGTCCACGACCTCTCGGACAGGTCCGCCCGACCCGATGGGTCTGGGCTAAGGGGGGGGCCTTGTCACACACGTGTGCATGGGAAACAGCTGAAGGGCCTAGACACTTGTAATTCTACGCCAGGCCAGGGGGCGGCGGAGTGTACTGACTATCTCTCTCAGTCTCTTGCAGACCTGTCCCGGAAAATCCCGCCTCTGGACGGCCCCAAGGATGACGTCACTTCCGAACACCAGGATACCACTCTCACTTCCTGTGATGAAGACGTCATTTCCCTTCTGGGCCTTTAAAGCTGCCATCTT
Source organism: Erpetoichthys calabaricus (assembly GCF_900747795.2). Lineage (NCBI taxonomy): Eukaryota > Metazoa > Chordata > Cladistia > Polypteriformes > Polypteridae > Erpetoichthys > Erpetoichthys calabaricus. The sequence goes on along the minus strand of NC_041396.2, from coordinate 100,250,688 downwards.
GTCTCCTAAGAATCAGTTCTATTTTGGACTCCAAACGATTCACTTCGTGTAATTAAAAAAGAGCAATTGCAGCCAAGCATAATATACGGGTGGCTGCCCCAAACCTTTGTGATGTCTTCGACTCATTCTTCTTACAATCTATATATATATATATATATCTATATCTCTCTCTCTCTCTATATATATATATATATATATATAAATCCCCGCGAAGTACTGCTTTTAAATTTTTATGAAGAAGAAAAGCTGTTTAAATTGAGGGAAAATATCCCAATAGCAATTTGTTAAGGATCTGTTTTTTGTGAAGCAGCCTTAACACAGCTTTTCCGCTGTTTTATAAACGAACGCCATATAAGGTCTTCCTTTTTCCTTGCTTCGCAAAGGAAAGAGCCTTTTTATTAAATCCAAGGGTTCTTCACTTTTTTTTTTGTTTGTTTATTACGATTGTTATAGTTCTGTTTGTATACGGCGTTTTCAGTTCAGCACTCAGGTTGTAATATGACCAAGCTGTGCAAGCTTACTGTTAAGAATGCAACATATAGTTGTACATGAGAAAAGCAATCTTGCCTCAAATCAATGGCAACCTTTTGTAGGTCTATGAACTTAATTTAAAGTTTAGGTTTACACGGTGCTTTCTTTCCAAAGTACCTGCACTCATGAATATGTCTGTATGCGTCAGTCGCTCAAATCCCGCGCTTCGCACCGGCGAAGTACTGCTTTTAAATTTTTATTAAGAAGAAAAGAAAATCTTTTAAAATTGAGGGAAAATATACCAATAACAGTTTGTTAAGGATCTGTTTTTTTGTGAAGCTGCCTTCACTCGAGTGATCACTTCGAGCTGACTTGCTGGCTAACCATAAGCGTTACCTGGTAGGTAACCACCCATACAATCAGATTGTGAATCAGACTACGAATGCCGTGAATGTAATTACCCCGATCTACATGCTGTCAAATAAACGAACCACACGCCGTGGCGCAATTTTAGGGGCTTCACCTCTAGCGCTGACGTCCGAGGTTCGATTCCCGTATTGGAGTGAAGTGAGTGGGTGGTTACCTACCAGGTAACACTTATGGTTGGCCAGCAAGTCAGGTAACATCAGCCACGGTGCCTTCAGTTGTGAGAAGCAGATCATAGAATGGATGAAAATAGTTTACTGTCAAATAATGCAAAGAGTACGCGACACCTGTTTCCCCCTTATTCTTGGCTCATCAGACTTACACACTCACTGCACTCGCTTACGGTAATCGAACGTCAGATGTCAGCGCTAGAGGGGCTTCGCAACGGTGAAGTATTGCTTTTAAATTTTAATTATGAAGAAAAGAAAACCTTTTTAAATTAAGTCTTAAAAAGAGGTGTAAAGATATTGACAATAAGCTACGCAAACCCACCAAGACATGCAATCGTTTAAATCAAGGCGCAAGTCGAAAAACACCATCCCATAATATTAGTTAATGATTAACACATTTCTATATGTATTGTAAGCATACAATACAACTGATAATATGTTGCGCTTATTTATCTGGTGTACTGACATTTTTGCGCGTTTAACGTCTGAAATCTAACGTGGTTTGTGCCCTTCAGAATGAAAAGAGTTTGCATTTACCTTTTTAATAAAAGGCGAGCTTTTAAGGCTGAGAAATCACCCCGTAAATGCACACGTTTAATTGCACATGTGTTAATATGTATGCTTACACAGTATTAAAAGACACTCAACAAGTACACAGTATTAAAAGACAGTCAACAATTAACGTCATTTACCTTCGTTCCCGCGTTTGACTTGTGCTGTAAATCTCTTCCTCGTTTTCAGTTCACGTGATTACGTAGGAGGCGTAATACGTGATGACGCGATACGTGACTCCGCCTCTTCCATTAGAGTATATGGACAAAAAACAGGTTCCAGTTATGACCATTACATGTAGAATTTCGAAATGAAACCTGCCTAACTTTTGTAAGTAAGCTGTAAGGAATGAGCCTGCCAAATTTCAGCCTTCTACCTACATGGGAAGTTGGAGAATTAGTAATGAGTGAGTCAGTCAAACAGGTTCCAGTTATGACCATTACGCGTAGAATTTCGAAATAAAACCTGCCTAACTTTTGTAAGTAAGCTGTAAGGAATAAGCCTGCCAAATTTCAGACTTCTACCTACACGGGAAGTTGGAGAATTAGTGATGAGTCAGTCAGTCAGTCAGTCAGTCAGTGAGTCAGTGAGGGCTTTGCCTTTTATTAGTATAGATGTGGATGTGTATATGTGTATATATATATATATATATATATATATATATATGTATATATATATGTATATGTAGATATGTGTATATGTAGATATGTATATATATGTATATATGTTTATGTATATATATGTTTACATAACCTCCTTAACACACTACTTCTCCGCTGCGAAGCGCGGGTATTTTGCTAGTATAATATATATGTGGTTGAAATAGTTTTACTGTCAAATAAATGCAAAGAGTACGCGACACGTGTTTCGCCCTCATTCTGGGCTCATCAGGCGTACACACTCCACTGCACTCCCTCTTGGGAATCGAACCTCGGACGTCAGCGCCAGAGGCGATGCCCCTAACGTTGCGCCACGGCGTGTGGTTCGTTTATTTGACAGCATGTAGATCGGGGTAATTACATTCACGGCATTCGTAGTCTGTGTCACAATTTGATTGTATGGGTGGTTACCTACCAGGTAACGCTTGTGGTTGGCCAGCAATCTGCTAACATCCGCCACGGTGCCCTCAGTTTGTGAGGAGCAGATCATAGAATAGTTTTACTGTCAAATAAATGCAAAGAGTACGCGACACATGTTTGGTAACCACCCATACAATCAGATTGTGAGACAGACTACGAATGCTGTGAATATATATATATATATATATATATATATATATATATATATATATATAAATACTGTGGTACCTCGGTATACATCCTCAATCCGTTCCAGATCCTTTGACTTATACCAAACAGGACATATACCAAATGAATTTTTCCCATAAGAAATAAAGGGAAAATGATTAATCCGTTCCCATGAAAAAAAATCCTATTGTTATTGGCATATTATACATTGATGGGGTTGTATAAAATAATTGAAACACTGCTTAATACTAAAATACATAAATACAAAAGCAATTAGATGAAATAAATGAAAATTTAACCTCACTTTACTTTTTAATAATGTCTTTGTTTTTCATAATCGTAGATACCGTCGTTCTCGGCATACGGTATGCGGCAGCCATGTCCCGGATACGCATGCCACCTTCATACTTTTCAACAATCAATTCAAATTTACGCAAAAAAAACACAAAATCACGTGAAAATTCACATGAAGTTTTAGCGCTGATTGTATGGGCATTATTTGACAGTAAACTATTTCAACCATTCTATGATCTGCTTCTCACAACTGAGGGCATCATGGCGGATGTTAGCTGACTTGCTGACCAACCACAAGCGTTACCTGGTAGGTAACCACCCATACAATCAGATTGTGAATCAGACTACGAATGCCGTGAATGTAATTACCCCGATCTACATGCTGTCAAATAAACGAACCACACGCCGTGGCGCAACGTTAGGGTCTTCGCCTCTAGCGCTGATGTCCGAGGTACAATTCCTGAGAGGGAGTGCAGTAGAGTGTGTACGCCTGATGAGCCCAGAATTAGGGCGAAACACGTGTTGCGTACTCTTTACATTATTTGACAGTAAACTATTTGAACCATATATATATATATATATATATATATATATATATACATATATATATATATATATATATATACATACATTTGTTTTGCTAAGTTTATTCTGAGTTTAAAAGAAAACAACTAAGTTGTTTAGAAGCTACATATGGCAGCAGAATCTCTCTGCCTCAATGTTTTGATAATTTTTCTTAAAGCTGACAGTCCGCACCTTATTGGCTACTGCATGTGTGTAAAAGAGAGACAGGGAGGGAGAGAGAGAGAGAGGGAACTAAGGCAAATTGCAGTGGAGGGGAACAAAGGAGCTGTATTCTTAACCTTCATCTGTAATATGGAAAAAATACATATACTGTATATATATGGGCTAGAAGGTGCCAATACAGAAGTGGTTATGCTCACATAGATGCATAGCACAATCAACTGCACCTGATGCTGCAACTGCTCTACATCATTTTCTTCTCCACACCAAAGTGTTGGTATGTTGCTCAAGAATTCACCCTTATTATAAAGACATCTTTCCATCTGTATTTTATGGTATCATCATTCTGCTGAGCTGTGCTAACCACTGTTCTACACATTTGCATCATCATTGCCTATTTTAGTCTTTTTTTTTACCAATATTTAGTACAAATGCCATCTTTATTTGAAAATGTAAGAAATATTTTGTAATCTGCAGATTTGTACTGCACATTTTTATTTATTTGATTTATGGCAGATTATTTGTAAAAGTGATTCAGAATTATAAGACTTTTATACTAATTATTTGAACAGTCTACTTTTGTTTTTAACAAAATAGCAAGCACTTACTGAAAACACATACGTCACAAGGAAAGCAAACAAAAAACATAATAAAGCACAACGTTCCCTCTAGCTTCTTGTCAAAAGGTTGAGTGGTTTTCACCTACAGTCTAAACTATCAGAAGTCAAAACAACATACAGTACACTACTTTACAGGCACAAATAGCAGACAAGCAGATGTCACGCTTCAGCCGGGGTGTGTTCTCTGGCTTATGTTCATTTGCCAGTGCCTTTTGATACATTTTCAACATTTTAATTATTTTTGAAATTTTAAAGCCAAATCCCATTTTGGGCCTGTGTAGGTCAAAGCCTCTCAATAAAGTTTGGGGGTCATACTCCCTTGGGTGAGGCCTGTTTCTGGGTAGACTAGAAAAAGCCCTGGCCTGGCTTATGGGCCTTACACCTTTTTAAGGTGCACTTCAATCATAACACCAGGGGCCTCATGTACAAATGGTGCATACGCACAAAAATGTTGCATATGCCTGTTTTCATGCTTACATCGCAATGTATAAAACTAAACTTGGTGTAAAGCCACACACATTTTCACGGCAGGTCAATCCCTTGCGTACGCAAGTTCTCCACTTGGTTTTGCAAACTGGCGGCACCCAGCATCAAAGCAGTGCTATTGTTCCTGTGTGGTTTCCCTTTATTTTTTAGATTCACATCCCTGACGCGGCTTTATCAAATACACTGAAATTAATTTATTAGTTTAAGACATCTGATTGTAATCAACCCGTAACCATATAATGGTGCACAGAATGGTCAAACTATTCCAAACACTACAGCTGCTTTAGCGTTTTCACTGTCAGTGCACCACTCAGAGTATTTAACTCACTGTATCTGAGTGTGGAATCACAGCTGTACAGCAGCTGATCGGATTATCGGGATACAGCATCTAACACACGCTGCCTCAGCCATGCGCACTATTTGAACTTCCTCCATACAGTACGGCAAATGCTTCAGAGTCTTTCCTGTAGGGACCTCACCCTTCAGAAACAGTTTCATCCCAAGAGCTCTAAATGCACTCAATTAGTCCATCAAGTGTTCCTGGTAGAACTGTTTGTACTTATAAGTACAATCACCTCACTGTAAACTTGCACTACAGTTCTAATATTGCACAACCTGAGCCACTTTATTAAGCTCAGATTTACATATAATGACAATTGGCTTGGGCGGCACAGTGGCGCAGTGGGTAGCGCTGCTGCCTCGCAGTTGGGGACCTGGGGACCTGGGTTCGCTTCCCGGGTCCTCCCTGCGTGGAGTTTGCATGTTCTCCCCGTGTCTGCGTGGGTTTCCTCCGGGCGCTCCGGTTTCCTCCCACAGTCCAAAGACATGCAGGTTAGGTGGATTGGCGATTCTAAATTGGCCCTAGTGTGTGCTTGGTGTGTGGGTGTGTTTGTGTGTGTCCTGCGGTGGGTTGGCACCCTGCCCGGGATTGGTTCCCTGCCCTGTGCCCTGTGTTGGCTGGGATTGGCTCCAGCAGACCCCCGTGACCCTGTGTTTGGATTCAGCGGGTTGGATAATGGATGGTTGGATGGACAATTGGCTTCTAAGTCGATTTAGATTTCCAAGCACTATCTTCTTGGAGCTCTTTAAGATGAAATGCAGTAAAGCATGTTTATTACATTATACAAATACATTTTAAACTTCATTAAAATAATGTATATTGTTAATAATTAAACATGTGAGGACATGGTGGACAGCGGTAGCGAAGAGCTGATGCTCCGATCAGGGATTGTTCCTGCCTCGCACTGTATGCTTTCTTTGATTGGCGTGACCCTGGATGGCTAGATGGATGGAATATACTGTATATATATATTTTTTAATTTTATTGTAATCATTCCATACAAATAGATCAATTTATCACAAAAAAAAATTGAAGACAAATCAAACCCCACCCCTGAGAAGGAGAGCTTAGCCAAAGGAGAATTGCTTAGGGCTTTTTAATAAGGCAACAATAAACAAAAGAAAGGAAGAAATATATATAGGTAAATAAAAATGTAGAAGGGAATTAAATGTGGTAATAGTTATTTCTCTTATTCTAAAATAATATTGATTAGATCCTGCCAGGTTTTAAAAAAATTCTGTACAGATCCTCTAACCTGAGAATTTAATTTTTTCCAATTTCAAATAATATAAAACATCGGTTTCCCACTGAGTTATCAGAGGAGAGTTAGGATTCTTCCAATTTAACAAAATAAGTCTGTGTGCCAAAAGTGTAGTGAATGCAATCACCATTTGCTTGTCCTTCTCCACTTCAAGTCCGTCTGGAAGAACACCAAACACAGCTGTTAATGGGTTAGGAGGGATTTTGACCCCAAGGCTGTCTGAAAGGCACTTAAAAATTTTTGTCCAAAATGATGTTAATTTGGTGCAGGCCCAAAACATGTGACCCAGTGAGGCAGGAGCTTGGTTGCAGCGTTCGCATGTTGGATCTTGCCCTGGAAACACTTTGGACAGTTTTAAGCGAGACAGATGTGCTCGATATATAATGTTTAGTTGAATAATTCTATGCTTTGCGCATATGGAGCTCGAGTGAATTCTCTGCAATGTTACCTTCCACTCCTTTTCTGATATATTAAGAGATCTTTTTCCCAATGTCCTCTTGGATCTTAAAAAGGAAGGGACTCTAATAAGATTTTATATAATGCGGAAATGGTGTCTAATTCCTCGAAATTGAGCAGTATTTTTTCCAGTATGGTGGAGGGTACGAGGTGAGGAAAATCGGGCAGTTTCTGTTTAACAAAATTTCTAATTTGAAGATAGTGAAAGAAATGTGTAGCTGGGAGATGGATGGAATATTTAAACATGTACTATGAAGATATTTCAGTGTTTCATAAAAGTTTTGAAGAACCTGCGTTTTAAGTTTATAGATGGCTTGGTGTCTATTACAGAGATGGTTGTGTGGCGATTGGTTACTTGGAGAAAGAAAAGGAAGGACAGGAATAGGAGGTTAGTATGTTTGAGAGAGACAGTACTGCTGCAGTAAATTATTTCATCGAAGGTTGTGCATGGCACAGCAAGCATCTTGCGGGAGCCAGGAACAATCTCTAGACTGGGTGCCAGCTCATCACTAATACTGTGCCACCATGTCCCCATGTTTAATACATGCTTTAATTCCTATCATTATGAAAATATCAAGTATACATCTTAATATTTAAATTGTTCAGAAAGCTGTAATATCATGAATGTAATGTACTCTGGGTTCTGTCGGCGGAAGAGAAAGCCCGTTTAAGAAGCACGTAGTGATTCACACACATAGAGCACATAAAAGAACACATAGAAAGAAGCATTTAACGTGCTACTTTAGTTACAATGGGATCTGAGAAACTAGTAAATTAAACGATTTTAAGAAGAAGTTTATGACGTTCTACTTTGATGACAAAATAAAGTACACGATTAAAGTGGAAATTTTGAAATTAAAGTTGATATTTGGACATTTTTTTCAACTGTGTCCCTATTTTGTTTTTCTTTTCTCTGTACCCTAATACGCTTCCATATGACACTCAGACGGTGGGCTACAACGCACCCTTTCACGACGGCTTTGATATCTGACCACTTCCTATTTATTTTGGACACTTTGCGACTTTCTGAACTTGAACTTTCGAGTTTCTTCGCCACTCTGTTACTCAATCAACTTCCTTTTGTTGTTTTTATCACTGCTTAAACCAACAAATAGTACGTTTTTCCTTGGCAACACTTGATATTCACTGAAATTCTTCCATTTCCCCTGTGCTTTTGCCATTGTCTTTTCACAGAACGCTGATCTTAAGGGCTATTTATATTGATTTGCATATTCAAAGAGGCGTAATTCTGGGAGGAGTTGGGGAGTGACGGCAGGCACGTGCATGTGCGTTACTTTTCATGCTGACTGGAATTTATGTAGCAGAAGAATGTGGCATTTGGCGTACGCACAGATTTATGCATATGGATTTTTTGTGCGTACGCACATTTCCGCTTTTGTCTGTACGCCATGTCTTAGTGTGAGTTCTGTGCACGGCATTATGCATGAGACCCCAGGTGATTATTGGGATACAGCATCTACCCAGGAAAACATTTATAACTCCCACTGCCTGAGGCATGTGCACAATCTGGCTGAACTTCTCCAATCCAGCAAACACCTCAGAGCCTTTCCTGCACGAACCTTGAGGTTCAGAAACAGTTTCATCTCAAGAGCTATAAACACACGGAATCAGTCAGTCAAGTGTACTTAAACTTACAATTACCTCACTTTAAACTTGCACTACAGGTGAAATATTGCACAACCTTTGTCACTTTATGAACCATTTGCACTATATGTACATGTATATTGGACTTATGGCTTCATATTGTATATATTTTTCATAATTTATCGTATTATTTTTATTATTATTATTATTATTGTTATTGTTGTTATTTTATTATTTTATAGGAAAATAAGTTTATGGATGATTGCATATTAAATCTCAGTTGGCCTATGCACGGTTTTGTGCATCTGAAATTTTTTGTACGTACGAACAATTCCACTTTTGTCTGTACACCATGTTTTAGTGTGAGTTCTGTGCACGGCGTTATGCGTGAGACCTCAGCTTCTGATAACCACAGATCTCCAAGACTCTGAATATCGTGTTAGACACAATGCTAAGCTGATTGCTTTATGAGTATGTTTGTGGTTTGTTTTTCCAATCCTCGGACACAAGAATCAAACAGGGCATTCTGTGGGACTTTGTTCTAGTTTCATATCACAACATGTATAAAAATTTGTACATCTGGTTTCTCATAAGAGAGATTTTCATGCACTTCATGTGAAGATTTTCATGTAATCTAAATGACTATTTGAACCATGGATTCCACTATCAAAAGCAGCTCAAACAAATGGCTATTTATTGTTAAAATGTTTTAGTTTTGTTAGTGGCAGCATTGCCAAAGATATTAGGTTCAGTAGTCACCTTAGATTGAGTGTGTGTTTCGGTCAAGTCACTTAGGGTGTCTGCAAGCCAGCTGTAAAAAAAATACATGTACTAACTAAATCATTTTGCTATAACTCCATAAGTATAATGTAGTTTAATAAATTGTTTTTTTTAAATAAAATGAATATGGCTAAAGTAGGATTACTGAATACTGAAAATCATCCCATATCTTACTATAATTCTTTTTATTTTGCCTATGGACACTATTTTGAGAGTCAGTGATTTAGACATCAAAATACATCAAATAAGGGTGACAGGCTTGATATGCATGAAATGAGCCATTAGCCTTGAAACTCAGCAATTAGTTTTAGCCTGGACTATTGCACTACTCACAACTTTAAAGAGAAATGCACTCCAGTATGACACTGTCCATATGCAGCTCCATTACTCTTTTACTCTTTGTTAGATCATGAATTTGTTTTTAACAGTATATAAAACTTGTCTCAGTCATCACTTCTTTTAACAGAGTCTTCTAATTCCATTTTACAGAGTTTATGTTTTAAAATATTTTATTTATATTTAACCATAATATTTGTATTATGTTTTTCTGTCACTACTTGCACCATACATTTATTGTCTAATAATAGAGTCTTCAGTTATTCCTTGTAGCCACTTGACCAAAAGTTTATTCAGCCTTTGAAAAACACTACATTGTCTATATTGTTTATAAAACAACTGATGCTGAAAAGATTTTTTGTTAATGGGTGTCCATATCACAGCCAGCTGGCACATAAAGTAAGATGTTTTGTTATCACAAGAAATGCTATAGAATGAACCTGAAAATCAAAACAAAAGTAATTGTAATAATTCTGAGTTATGAATGATTGAAAATAAATGCATATCAATTTTGGAACTGTTGCTTGTATATGTTAGACCTCCCACATCAGCCAAACATCACATGAACACAATGAAGTGAGAAGATGGTCGACTTGAAGCGACAACATGCTGACAGAGAACTCGGGAGCTTATTTAGACAGATCCTTCACCTCTTTTCACAACATTTCTTTCTGTTTGCTGTACAAATGGCTTTCATTCAAAACCATGGTTTTTTTACCCAACCTAATCAACTTCACCTTCTCTAACAGAAATCACTACAAGCAATCATTTTCAGTGTCTTTACCCATTAAATACCCCACACTTTTCAGGAGATCATGGTGCCAACATTATTATCTGAGACTCAATTATGTGCAACCTGAACTTTCCACCAAAGAGCCACCAAACACGTGTGTCCTACTTCCCTGATTCCCACGTTCTTGATATTTAAGGAAGAGCCCTGCCAGTCTTTGAGAAGCACATGAAAAGGACTTTTGGATGATAGTTCTGCATGCTGAAAATAATATTTACTATTCAGAAGTGTTGAAGATGGATTTATCACCATTTGAGAAATCACTTTCTCACCACTTGTTCAAGATGCTTGATTAGGACCTTGGCTGGTAAAATCACTGTTTTCAGAAGATTTGATGAACCATATAGTCTGCTTCTGACCTTACACACCTGGACAATAGCTTTCTGCGAGATTCATGATTCCAATTTTTTGAACAGCAAAGTTTTATATTATGTATTGCAGACACTTAGGTGAGTAGACGGTTTATTAGTTAAAAAAAAAAAGGCAAAACTCACTTGATAAGATATAAGGTTATTAATTTGTAACATTATTATGTTTACTATTTACTGTCATTTCTGACATTGTTGCACCATTGCCATCATCTGACTACAGGATAACATCATATATGACAACGTAAAACATGCTATTACCCTCGCCACTTTCACAAACAAATTTCTCTTTGTTAGCTATTTGAAAATTCTTTCAGACAGTGAATTCTTTTTTTACTTTTCACATCGTGTGTGTTTAAATATTGGACTTTGACATTAGTTAATTTTTTTGACTTTATGACTAATGAGCAATGCTTTGTTTTTGAGCTCTTTTTCCTTATATTAAACAAATGACTCAATATTTTTTCTTCCGTGACAGAACATTCTATATAAGAACTGGGAACTAAAGAAAAACTGTTCATATTACTGCTATTGGTAATAATATATACCTGTAATACATGCTAAATTTTAGGAATGTATTTCTGCATTTATTATGTTTTTTCACAGATAGATTTAGATTTTTATGTTTGCTTTACATATGGAATTGTTACTGTTTTGGTTTTCATTATTTACATGATGTCATTCCTGGTTATCCATTTGTGTTTGGGCACTTGTCACTATGTGTAAATATAGTGGTGATCACACATTTGGGTTATCTTCTTTCAGGTAGTTAGCTTTAAATTCAACTAGGTCCTTGTGTCTTGTTTTGATTTTTCTGGTTTTGAAATTTGACATTCTTTGACTACAATTTTTTGTTTTCTGATTTGTAGTTGCTTGTTTTTATTTCTGACTCCTACCAATTTGGCCCATTCTTTCCCTTTTGACAACACCTTTGCAGTATTCTATCATTTCTTTGTATATTTTTTGTATTTCTTTCTATCTATTTTGTGCTCACATTCCATATTATGACATATGATTATGTAAATTTTCTTACTATGTCCTATTTGCATTTTGAAAATTTTTGCTGGAATTTTGAAAACCATATTAACTTTTTCACATACTGTTTAACTTTACATGTTGTAAAAAACAGGGGGCCCCTAAAATCCTAAACATACCATACTTAACACTCCCAAAATAAAGGTTTTATTTTCACAAAGTACGTTATTACAGACCAATTTCACAATCTTGTAATAAATACTCCTCCTTTTACTCCGCCAGGAGAGCTTTGCCTTTTGTCTCCTGACTCTGATTCACCGGGGTAGACGGGACGGCTCACTTTTACAATACAATACAATTTATTTTTGTATAGCCCAGAATCACACAAGAAGTGCCACATTGGGCTTTAACAGGCCCTGCCTTTTGACAGCCCCCCAGCCTTAGAAGACAAGGAAAAACTCCCAAAAAAACCTTGTAGGGTAAAAATGGAAGAAACTCTGGGAAAGGTACTTCAAAGAGAGACCCCTTTCCAGGTAGGTAGGACATGCAGTGGGTGTCAAAAGAAGAGGATAAATACAATACAATACACAGAACAGAGCTGTGAGTACTATCGGTACTGGGGCATAGCCCGATAGAATCACTTCCAGCTCAAAAGGAAGCCTCCTGAAACAGGGAGTCCTTCTTCCTGCAGTGCCCTCTGGCGTACACTGAGAGAGTTGTCCCTACAATTCTACGATTTCCATAAATGCCTGCGGGCGTCCTTACTGGGTCCACGCCCATGGATCACTTCCGTCAATTATACAGGGTGAGGAACTGCTCTTCATTTCCCAGCTCCTCCCTGCTGTCAACTAATTTATCCCTTTGCATGTGATGTTGATATAGCCCCATTGTGGCCAGTTATGCCTCCTTCTGGGTTATGCCTCCAGCCTCCCTTCATACTGTCCTTCCATTACAGTGTCCTGGCTGGGAAAAGGTCTAGCACTGCATTCACAAACTAGAAAATATTAACTATAAGATTTTTTTTTTCATTTTCTTGGCTATTGTACCTAGAAAAGTGGTCTCAAACTCTGGTCCTGGAGGGCCGCAGTGGCTGCAGGTTTTCATTCTAACCCTTATCTTATTTAGTGATCTGTTTTTACTGCTAATTAACTTCTTTTGGATTAATTTTAATTGATTTGTTCTTGAAGACTCAGACCCTCTCAATTGTTTCTTTTTCCTTAATAAGCAGTCAAACAATAATGAGATATAAAATTAACCAAAACATGACCAGCAAACTGTGGCCATCGCATAATATCTGAAAATAAAGAAAGATGAAGGTCTCAGGAATGCTGATCTGCTCAGGTCCCCTAAACATTTTAACATTACTCTTAGAAAAGAGAAATGTCTGCTATTGCACAATGAGAGCAGCAACAAGCCAAGCCATGGAATTAAAGAAGAGGTTTAATTAACAACAAGACTGGCTCCTAATTAAGCAACTGCTTGGAGTGAAATTGGTTAGAGTTTGAGGCCCTGACTTAGTTGGTCTTCTGTTGGCTCACTCACTTCACATTTCATTTCTGTTTGGATGCCGTTTAAGGAAAGAAATGAAGCAATTCAGAGGAACGATGAAGAAATTCAAGGGGACAAATCTTAAGAAACAAGTCAATTAAAATGAAAGGAAATGGAGTTAATTAGCAGCAAAAAATGGTCATAAAATTAGGAAAAGGATTAGAATGAAAACCTGAAGCCACTGCTGCCCTCCAGGACTGGAGTTTGAGACCACTAACCTAAAAGAAGGTTTGCTAATAAATTCTACTCAGATTAAATCAATTGTGAATAGGCCATTACTCAGTCTTATTTAACAAAGTCGAGAGATTTATAGGATATGGAAATATTACAGTAGGTTTGTTTTCTTTCCTAGCTTTTAAATGCAGGTATTATAGGCAATAACTTATTTTTTTTTTTATCACATTCTTATTCCATTGATTGCCTCAGTATTCTAAAACACAAAAGACCATCTGACATCCTGGATCATTATCCTCTAATAGGGTGTCAAATACAGATCATCTTGCCAAGGTGTTCAAAAGAGCCTAAAATATGAAAATATATGTGTATTAATAAGAACATAATTGGATGGATAGCAGACAATGAGAAGGCAGCAAATCAATTTCAAGAAAACTTGGACAAGCTTCAGGGCTTGGTAATCACTTGGAAAATGCAGCTTATTGTATAAAAGTACAAAGTGCTACATGTGGATGACAGGAACATCAATTGTAAATAGAAGATTGGAGACACTGTCCTAAAGAAATCACCATCTGAAAAGTATTTCAATGTTTATGTCAACAACATTTACATTATTTGATAAATGTGCAAAACAATTAAAAAGGCAAATAAAATGGTGGGTTGCATTATTAAAAAGAACTGTTGAATATACGTAAAATGAAGGACATTATCCATCCATCCTCGTCCGCTTATCCGAGATCGGGTTGCAGGGGCAGCAGCTTGAGCAGAGATGCCCAGACTTCCCTCTCCCTGGCCACTTCTTCTAGCTCTTCCAGGAGAATCCCAAGGTGTTCCCAGGCCAGCCGAGAGACATAGTCCCTCCAGCGTGTCCTGGGTCTTCCCCGGGGCCTCCTCCTGGTTAGACATGCCCGGAACACCTCACCAGGGAGGCATCCTGGAGGCATCCTGATCAGATGCCCGAGCCACCTCATCTGACTCCTCTCGATGAACCCCTCTTTGAACTGCTGCCTTATCGTGGTGGAGGGGTTTGCGTGTCCCAATGATCCTAGGAGCTCTGTTGTCCGGGGCTTTATGCCCCTGGTACGGCCACCCAAGGCAAACTGGTCCTAGGTGAGGGATGAGACAAAGAACGGTTCAACAAACCTCCAATGATGACTCAAACCTTTGGACAACGTTTTCCCTTGCCTGGACACGGGTCACCGGGGCCCCCTCTGGAGCCAGGCCTGGAGGTGGGGCTCGATGGCAAGCGCCTGGTGGCCGGGCCTGTACCCATGGGGCTCAGCTGGACACAGCCAGAAGAGGTAACGTGGGTCCCCCTTCCCATGGGCTCACCACCTATGGGAGGGGCCAAGGAGGTCGGGTGCAGTGTGAGTTGGGTGGTGGCCGAAGGCGGGGACCTTGGCGGTCTGATCCTCGGCTACAGAAACTGGCTCTTGGGACGTGAAGGATATTATGCTTAGACTATATAATGCACTAGTGAAACCACATCTGGAGTATTGTATGCAATTCTGGTCACCATGCTGCAAGAAAGACATACAGTAGCAGTACTTGAAGCTGTGCAGAGTAGAGCAACCCAGTACATCTCAGGACTTAGGTACATGTCCTACCTACTCCAACAGACAGAGAATGAATCTTCTGTAGTTTCAGGCAGATTATTTTGGGTTAATGGTGAAACACAAACTTGAAGGCACCAGTGGAAATTATGGGGACATGCATTTAAGACTGAAACCAGGAAGGATGTTTTTTACTCAAGGAGTTGCAGGAATCTGGAACAAACTATTGAGGCATATAGTTGAAGCAGAAACCTTGACAAACTTTAAGAAGTGTCTGGATGAGATATTGGGACAACTTAGCTATTAGCTTAAAAATTAGATTGATGGACTGAATTTCCTCCTATCGTTTGACCAATTTTTACATTCTTAGGTTCATAATAATATAAATTAATGTAGTAAGCAAAAAAGATCCAAGGAAACCATATCTGCCCACCATGCTTAGTAAGACCCACGATCAAATCAAAGTATGTAAATTGTGTTTCTAAAAACTGACACATTAAAAGAAACTCAAGTGCGCAAAAACAATTTTTCAGTTTTTCAGCCAGTTCTTAATTTGCAATGTCACCCTACCAGTCAGCATTCACACTAGGCTACTGTGTCAGGCTCATTTGACATCCTAGCAAGTCTTTTGCTGGTGAGCAATGTACTACAATAATTAAGGTGTAGAATCACTATAAAAACATATGCTTTCAGGCTTGTTCTAGTTTGTATTCCTTTGAGGTTAACAGTGGCAATTTGTTTAAAAAAAAAGAGACTTAAAATACAAGTATGTGGCATTTTTAGAGACTGTGGGAAATGTACAGTATTGATTCTTCAAGAACTTAGGCAGGGCCTTGAAGCTGTTTAATCAAAATGAGCAGAATACCAGGAGAAACATTTATTTTACTCCTTTAACATAAATTAAAACACATGCTATTGGACATGGCGTTTTACTTATTTATTTGAACAATTTAACTCTTCAGAAAAAATGTTATCTCAGACATTCTACAGACATATATCACTAGGCTTCTTTATTTAATCTTTATTTCAAATGGAATTAAAATATAAATCTAAGTAAAAAATATAACATAACTTTCTCAGTCCTTCTTAATCCATTAGGCTTACACTGGGCAGAGTCCATCCTGGCCGAACCAAGTACAAGGCATTAAGTAGCCCTAGACAAAGCACCAGCCCATCATAGGGCCTATAATAAGACAAAATAAGACGAGAAAACAAAAAAATACTAGAACATGGCATTGCACTGAATTACAGTCATGCAAAATTTCAGTCATCTTATACCAGTCCAATTTATTTTGATCCAAAGACATTAAATGAAAAATAATGTATTGTTTTACCAAACATAGCCAATTAGTAAAATGCAATTAAACATTATTTGTGAACATACAAGCATTTTAATATTCTGACACAAAACATTTTGACCTAGTTGTTTGTACAAAAGCCTTTTTTATCTGCCCCAGAATTTGTTGGTACATAGCATCTGTTAACATGCAATTAGCTTTATATTATTTGTATTCCCGGTTCCTCCCTGTGTGGATAGCGCTTTGAGTACTAAGAAAAGCGCTATATAAATGTAATGAATTATTATTATTATTATTATTTATTCTTACAAATGTATTGTATTTCATGTCTGTTGTACACAGATGTGTGTAGGGGTTGCAGGATTGCATGTATAGAAAGATGAAACCTTTTTGCATTACCTAAGGCAGCTTTACTATTATTTCAATCAGTATAAATGACATTTTACCATCAGACTGAACAAAAAAGTATTTCATGTTTAAAAGAAGAAATAAACTCTGAATCCACTTTCAATTAAAGTTTTTTTTTAAATAAATGTAGTTTTTGCAGATTGTGCCTATTCAGTTCCAATTAAAACAGTCTTTGCAATAAAACAAAGAGGTAGGTGTATGGTACTGAAAATTGTTTAGAGAAGTTCAATTTGTCTTGATCGGCAGGCACTGTCAGCAAACTGAGCCATTGAGAAAGCTATTATTTAATACACGTCAAATATGATGTCCCTTCTAGAGAAATATTGTAAGTTATTTTATTTCAGTGATCAGCATGAAGGTACTACTTAATTGTTGTTTTTTTTGTATTTAAATGTTAAAATACAAATTGCACGGCTTGACTTCTCTTCACTGTAGGTGTGTCTTAATGAATGGACTGATTTAAAGTTTTGTCTCTTGATTTGATTAGGCTCAAAAGGTGTAGGATTTTCTTCTACATTTAAAATACTTTATTCACCAAGCTTTGCTGACAGTAAAGGCAGTACAGGTAATAGTTATTTTTTTAAGGTGATATTTTTAATACGTAAGAATTCTAAATCTTCCTCCTGATACCTAGATAAATGAAACCTGTTCACACACTGCAGATTAATCATTGACAAGAGAAGCTTGGAACATTGCTATATTCTTCATCAATGCAGACCTGTGTCTCTTGACCCGTTTTACATAATGACCCAATTTTGTGTTTTTATGTAGAGTTTCAGCCCAGCAGACACAAATCTTGAATTTGTCTGGTATACAATATTAAAGTCCTGCAATATAAAATGTTCAGTATACAGATAGTTTGAGTCTTTAATAAAATATTATGCTTATATAAAAGTAATTAGTTATATGAAAAAGAATGTATCCATTCCTAGAATTAAAATTATAGCCTATTTTAATTAATGCTTGTCTTAAATTATTTTTCATATTGAAAGTTAGAGCAAAAAGAATTATAAGTTAGCTGTCAAAGACATGCAGAGGTTAGTATTACTGTTTCATGAGACTGAGTTCAGTTGCCAGGATAAATATGTATTTCCTTTACAATACTGAATCTATAAGTAGTTGTGTTTTCCAAATCTTCTAAAATTCTGCTGTTTCTGGGAAGGATTGAGCATTGAGCCCAAGTATCTTCCTTTAAAAGAGGCTGGGAGCATGCACTGATAGAGTGTTGCCACACCCACAACACAATGAACCACCTGGATTGAGACCCGATCGCAGTGGGTAACACTTCAGCACCACACGGTAACAGTGTGAGGTTTTTTTATGGTGTCTGGAGTGTCGATCCTCAACCCCATCAAGTTGGATGACGTGCTTGCATGATTGGATGCAGATTAATGTCATATCCAGGATGAAGGAATTGCACGTTAAGGGCCTTGCTCAAGGGCCCATTGAGTAGTGTCATTTCTGGCATTTGCAGGATCTGAGCTGGCAACCTTCTGAATGCCAGTGCAGATCCCTAGCCTCAGAGTCACCACTCTGCCTCTATTCCTTTAAAACACTGTCGGGCAACCGGTGCACCGCGGCACACTGGTGCGCCATGGAATTTTCTAGGGGTGCCGCGAAAACTTTTGTAAAATATTTAAAATTGCTAGTGTTTTTGAGGTTTTGGTTGATTAAAAAGATAATGTTTAAAAAAAATATTTTATGTTGGAAAAACAGATAACGGTTAATCAGATTGTTGAATAAACTAATGTATTTATTTTGAATGCAAGTTAAAATTTTCGCTGTTCACCATTCATCATAATATCAACACCAGCGGTGTCAAAAACAGATCTCGCTCACTAGATGGATAGAAGAAGGCGGAGCAAATATAGAATGAGAAAATACAAACACTACTGTTTTTATTGGCAATTGTCCATAGATTATGTCGTCACGACTTTATTTATGGGCAGTCCCTCAGGTGCGCCGCGAAAGAAAATTTTTGTACTTAGTGCACCGTAATCTCGAAAAAGGTTGCCTTTCACTGCTTTAAAAGATCTAGTGAAATTTCAAATAAAAAAAGTTCTGACAAAACTGAAAAGGAAAAGTGATAATACACACAAAAATAAAATAGCACCTTGCTTATGATGCTTCTGTTAAAGGCTTACTTTTTTTAATGATGTTGACAAGTTACATCAGCTGGGGATCAGTCACCCAAAGCATGAGCCATTATTTCATTATATAAATGAGTATCTTCAAAGCAAGTGGCAGGTGTACCTATAAAAATGGGAAGCCTGCAATGTTGCAAACAGAATTTCAACTAGTGCAGTAATGGCAAGCTTTCCTTTTAAGGATACTGAGCCACTTAAAATCATGTAAAGAGCAAAGGGTCCATTCTGTCACTTGGTATTGGCACTGTATTGGTGTCAGAAGTGGGACAAAAAGAAAACCTACCATCTGATTTTAGCAAGTGCCAAGTGTCTCAGAAATTGCAATGGACATTCTTGGTTCTTCTGCAGAGTTGCTGGAGAGTCTCAAAGCTGAATTCTGGGATCTGGAATGCCATCTGCAGAATGAGTACAGGGAGGGCGACAACTGAGAGACTGCTATCTCTGCAGCTCTACCACTGTTTCTCCATCAGCTAATGTCCATTGGCTTGAGCGTGCAGAAACCAGTGGACCTGGGAATGAGTGTTGCAGATTTAGTTCCCACTAATGTCAGATGAGCTATATGAATTAGGGTCAAATGCGAGGATGCATAGGCAAAGGATGATGCAAATTGTAGAGGTGTTACAGAGCAGAAATGGAGGGAGAGTCTCAAAGCAGTATCAGTTCAGTGAAGGAAAACAACCAACAAATTGGTACATCTGCATCACCACACAAGGAGGTTTGCCTGCTTACTTGTAATCGACAGATATCTGCAGAGATGTGCAGTGTTTAACAACCTCTGCTGCACTTAACATCCTTGATGCACCATCTGCTTGATGCCCTCATCACCAGCTGCAAGGCAGAGGAGGAGCAGAGCTTCAAAGAGTTGTGCTCTGTTTCAAGGAGTTGGAAGTGGTCACTGGGGACAGCAACTTTGAAGGGAATGCTATATAATGGCGCTAACAAGTTGCATCAGCCAGGGATGAGTTATCCATAGTATAAGCTGCCATTTCATCATGCAAATGAGCAGCTTCAACGCTAACCTATAAAAATGACAAGCCTGCAAAGTCACCAACAGAATTTCATCTATTGCAGCAATGGCGAGCAGTCCTATTAAGAATGTTGAGCCACCTAAAAGAACCATGTAAGAGCAATTGATTCAATTCTAGTACTTGGCACCAATGCAAAAATGTCATGTTTTTATATTAGAATGATGTACTTCACTATACACTAGTATGTATATATAGTTTTTCTGACCATATATGCCTCTATACCATTGGTCTCCAAGTTTGGTCCTATAGATCTACTGTGGCTGCAGGCTTTCATTCTAACCTTTTTTTTAATTAGAGACCAGTGTCTGCTGTGTTTCCTGGTGACCTTGTTCGCCGAATATTTTACTATAAATTCGATGTGTGGCTGGCTGCAACTTAACATAATGGAATTAGACAACCTTCATGGCACTGGCAATGTGTGCCCCAAGACTGGAACTCTGTGAGCACAATGATCTATCTTGTATGTATGTATTGCTAGTTTGTAGCAATTTTTTGCAATATGTTTGTGGTATTCATTCAGTCTGTGTCTTTTGTTGTTTGAGGCACGGTGAAGAAATGGTCACTACTACTATCTCACAGCACAGACCACATTTATGGCCACAATAATTGAATCATTATAATTGGCTGACATTTCCCTAGCCACATTATATCACTTTAATCCACTCAATCCACTCAAAACTAGTTCAGTTCCTCCTTCCCCACTGAGTTCATTGCATTTCTCTAAATTTGGCAAAGTTCCCAAACATTTCTGTGATTTCATGGAATTCACAGCAAAGTGAATTTCACAGAGTTCATTCATCACTAGGTTTTACACATAAGTCCTATTCAGACAGGATTAGTTTTACACCAGGAGGTGGGGTAAAGTAATTTTTACTGGACAGCTGCTGTATTTTTAGTCCTTTCTAAATCGCTCATGTCAGTAGCCTTTTCACAGACTGTGCATTAATGTCCCAACAAAAACTTTGAAGACTTTTACCTTCTTTAGAAAGTCCATAAAATAACCACAGGTTAACTAGTCCCGTGCAAATTTAAATGTCAGTAAATGTCTGTCATTTGAGTAATTTGCATGGGACTAAAGTTAGAGGTCCTTCAGTAATAATTACTTTACTCAGTGCCTAAAGTGGAAAGAAAAACATTTTGATGAGCACTCTGAACAACTGGAGGTTTTATATCTCCTTGGAGTTCCATCAGTGCATTGAGATACACAATTTATTTAGAAAAGTGAGTATATGGCCCTTGGAGGTGCGAACTGACACATTGTTCTTATAAATAAAGATGGCTAATGTAAACTGACAGTACTCATACATTAACTAAAGGGAATAGGGAAATGTGAGTTCAAAGTAAAGCTTTGCTAATGAATCACTGACTACACCACCTCCTGGTCTAAAAGAGTCATGGCCCTCATTACCACTTCATATTTCAAATTACTGGCCCATTGGCAAGACCCCTATGAAATTAAGGAGAAGAAAGGACTGGTTGATTATTTAGTGAAACAATTGAATCATCAACAAGTGGAGTATACCATGAAAACTGGAAGGACAGGGACCCTAATCCCTACTCCAGCCAACCTCGCTCCTTCTTTACTCTTAAAATGACAATTGGAAGGATCACTTTGATTGTGAATAACATCATCACAGAGCCAGGAGTTGTCATCAGAGAACACCTGTACTGCCTCCCAGAGGCAAAGCAAGCACAAGTGGAGCTTGAGATCAGGAGAATGCTAGATCTTAGTATAATTGAGGAAAGTTTTAATCCCCGGTTTAGTCCCATTGGCCTGGTCCCAAAGCCGGCTGGAAGTTGGCACTTTTGCAACAAGTTCTGCTGACTTACGCAAGTCTCCCAATTGCTGCAACTGGATGAGCTCCTCAAGAGACTCGGAAAAGCACAAAATCTGTCCACTCTTGACATGACCAAAGGGTAATGGCAAATTCTTTTAACAGAATCTGCAAAGTAGAAGATTGTGTTTAGCACCCCTAGCAGCTATTGGCAGTATTGTATACACCCATTAGGACTGCACGGGGCCCAAGTGACTTTCCAGTGTCTGGTGGATAGACTACTGCGTCCCCACAATGCCTATAGTGCTGCCTAATTGGATGATGTTGTCATCTATTCCAGCACATGGGAGGAGCACATACAGTTTCTTTAGGTTGGTGGAGGCCAAATACCTAGTGGGCACAGGTAAAGTGTAACCAAAATGTACCAAGTTTGATGCCATCATAAAATGGCCACATCCGAAAACCAAGTGGTGGGTCAGATCCATCCTGGATTTAGTGGGGTACTACTGCTTGTTTATTCCTCATTTCTCATAGAGGGTGGCACCTTGATAGACATTGTAAAGAAGCAGTCCCCTAATATGGTGGTATGGGATACTAAAGTGAATATCGCATTCCTTGACTTAAAACAGGTCCTTACGTCAGCACCTGTATTGATGACTCCTGACTTTTCTCTGCCTTTTATTTTACAGACAGACACTTCGGATACAGGTCTCAGTGCTGTGTTGAGTCAAAGCATCGATGGTGTTGAACACCCTGTCATGTTCCAGAGCCAGAAATTACTAGACTGGGAGACAAGGTATGTGGCAGTGAAAAAAGAATCCTTGGCAATAAAGTGGGTTATTAACCAGCTGAGGTACTACCTCCTGGACTGTGAGTTCACTCTTTTGATTGACCATGCACCCCTAGAGTGAATGGCACTTCACAAAGAATTGAATCCACGGCTCACCAGATAGTTTTTGGATCTTCAACCTCGTTAGTTCAAAGTCTCCCATCGTCATAATTCTCTCTATGCCAACACCGATGCTCTTTCTTAAGCTCATGACCTCAAGTTTCAGACTGCCTGACTCATCGGGTCTTGGTTAATGGGGGGGGGGGGGGGGGGGTGGGCGTTGTTCTGTCACATGCATGTCCATAGGGGGCAGCTAAAGGGTTCTAGTGACTCCAAATGATTGACAGATTGACGGTTAGGATATCGCTGAAGTCACTTCTGGTGTTTGTCCACCTGGACCTGCCTCTTTCTGTTGGGAGAACAGAAAGCCAAAAGCTCCATCATCTTTGCCAGTTCCATTCTTAACTCTTGTCAGGTAAGATCTTTTCATTATTTGTTTGATTTTTCATTGAGATCCAAGTATATGGGGTGCAGGGTTAGACCCCAAATCTTTTTCATTGTCTTGTCATTCTCTTACAAAATTTTAATAATCAATCCATGAATCCATTTTTGTGAACCTACTTTTTCTGTACAGACTTCTGGGAATATTTTTTGAACATGCATGGACATGTGGACCTGGAGCCTGCCAATGAAGCATAAGGCCTTGTGTAAGAGACAACCTCCAATCACATAGTTGCTCACTGCAGAGCACACTCACTCACACAGTGCCAATTTAGAAGTGTAGACTAAACTGTCCTGTTGTTTTTGGGAAATGGGAAAAGCATTATCTAGAGAAAATATATAGACACAAATGGAGAACTACCAAATTTCCACAGTGACTGCATGTGAATTTGCCCTCTGAAGCGATTTATTTCCAATACTTGAAAAAAAATCTACTACTGATTCTATGCTTACGTATTCTTGCCAATTGGTCATTTCAATTTTATTTAGTCATATTAAATTTACTTCATTGACATCTTCCATGCTACCCCTGAGCTTTTCACCTAGCACTTTAAAGTTGTCATATAGTCTTGGCAGCCTAATTTTATTAATGTCATTTATTATTATGTGGACAACAGCAGTTGAGTCCATCCGTGTTCTGGTCAGGAGCTAATCCACACACCTAAGAAAGTGTCCATGTCACCAAATAGTCTCCATGTCATTTTTTCAGGGATGTAAATCCATCCCTTGAATAAAGGACTCCCCTGCTATCACAGCTTCCTTGTTTCTGAGGATGGCTTCACAAGTGACACCATGGAATATGTCAAATTCACATTCACATTACAGGTCACTGGTATTTAGAATTCAAGGGGGGTTATGGTGTCGCCCTAGCTAGATGATACCGTATATACTGTAAACACTGCAGGAAAGCAGAAATATTGTGTTTGGTTGAAGTGGATATCTTTCATGTCTGGATATAATAGTTATCTGTGCAGTTATATTATTAGATGTGATTGCCTTTTTTGACAAAAAAGCTTTATAAAAGGCTTCTGGTTCACTTAGTGTATAGAGCTGTATGTCTAAAATTGGCAGCTTTATGAGTAACTAAAAGATTTAAGCAAACAGCACAACAATGAAGCAGAGTTATTTGTGATAAAATGAATGTGCAAAACCCACATCTTATATAAGCACGGCAGTCTAACCTACTTTTAAATCTGTGTGTTTCAATACATGGAACCATAACCCCCCATTTAAGTACTTCTTATAATTTAAGAGACAGTAAGGTGTTGCATCTTTTATGAAATATATAAATAACATTTTAAAAATGTCCTTTCAAATCACCTTAGATGGGGAAATGTGACTTAATGTGTTTTAAAGTAACCTTCTGAGGGAACAGTCATTAGTTTAGAAATGCTGGGATAAGAAGAAAGAAAAATTTTTTGCTCTTAATCATCTGCCTCATTCCTTTACTGAGTAATGTTTTCCATTTTAACAAGGCTTTATCTGATTGTTTAAGTGGTGATTAACCACTGTGTATTTGCTTTTGCCTTCATTTAGCACATCAGACTCAGCACTTTCTCCTTGATAGTGTTACAATTTATTTTTCAATGTGACATGTGTACCAAAGCCAAATCTTTTCTCAAGAGGACTTAAAAGACATCTTTGTCCTTCAGTTGTACCGTTAGCAGCTGCTGTTGCTGCCAAGCCTTGGAAGCTCAGAGGAGAAGAGATAATCATGGACAGTATGTGGTGCTGTTTGATTCCTTCCTGAAACTCTATGACTGTGACCAGATTCTAATAATTGTAGATGGTGGGAGTTGGATCTGCCTGTTACAAATTATTCTAAAACAACATAAAAAAATAACTGTTTACGTGGCAATCACTGTTGACAATGAGACATTGTAACTGGTGACAAATGCCACATTATACTAATAGCACTGTATAAAAATAATCTGATCACAGCCTTTCCTACTCATCCTTTTACACTATTTTGTTCCAGAAGCATTAATTGATGTTAGCTTTTTAAAAAATAATTTGATAATCTCAATGCCCTTGAATCAGGCTATTTCACTTCGTTATTAAGTAATCATTTACAGATCCTAGTGGAACATACTTTTCTAAATTCGTTTTTAGTGACTTGCTTTTTATGAGTCACATCACTAAATTGTTTCATTTTTCCATAGTGGGCAACCAAACAACAATGAAAGCCAACAGTTGAACAGCTAACTTAATTCAATTTGTTTCCATCATACGATATCTATTTCAATAAAATATCTGGGAGAAAATAAAAGTTTGAGATATACTGATTTGTTCGGGTCCACAATGCATTTTAGTTGTACTCACAGAAAAAAACAGGACCAACAGTTTTGGAAAAACCTGGTGTAGAAGAACAAGAGCACCAACAAACCATCGACCTAAATAACACGTTTTATGAAAGTAAGAATTGGCTTTTATTTAGGATACTGATTCTAAAAAAAACAGTGACCTCTAGTTAGATGGTCTTCATTTGCCTTGCTTTGCATCTGAAAATTGTTTGCTGCTAATTAAGGAAAAACAAAAAAACTAAGGGTTTTTAATTTTAGTGATGAAGTCAAAATTAAAGCAAACAGTATGTTCCTTTAGTAGTAGTGATTGGTTACAAATTTAAAAAATGAGCTCTGGGATCTGAGTGTGACACCACTTTAAAGAAAGCCACTAGTACTGTAGTTCTTAACTATTCTTAAGCTGGCACAATTTTACTTCAACTCAAGTAATTATCAAAAGTGGAGAAGTAGGTTCATATAAGAGGATGAAGATCTGGGGCCTCATGCATAAACGGTGCGTACACACAAAAATGTTGTGTACTCCTGTTTCCACGCTCAAATCGCGATGTCTAAAACCTAAACTTGGCGTAAAGCCACGCACATTTTCACGGTAGCTCCAACCCTGGTGAACCCAGTGTCAAAGCAGTGCTTTTGCTCCAGTGTGGTTTCCCTTTCTTTTTTAGATCCACATCCCTGATGTGGCTTTATCAATTACACTGAAATTAACCGCATATTGTTTATTAGTTTAAGGCATTTGATTGTAATTAACCTATAACAATATAATGGTCCACGGAATGGCCAAACGATTCCAAATACCATAGCTGCTTTAGCGTTGGTACTCTCACTGCATCTTCTTCTACTTTCAGCTGCTCCCATTAGGGGTTGCCACAGCGGATCATCTTTTTCCATATTACTCTCACTGCACCACTCGGAGAAGCTGATCGGAAGGAGAATTATCGGTATACAGCATCAAGCACACGCTGCCTCAGCCATTCTGCCTATTTGAACTGCTGTCATCCGACAAACGCTTCAGAGCCTTTCCTGTACGGACCTCGCGGTTCAGAAACAGTTTCATTCCAAGAACTATAATCGCACTCAATCAATCCATCAAGTGCTCCTTATAGAACAGTTTGTACTTACAAGTACAATTACCGCACTGTAAAGTTGCGATACAGTTACAATATTGCACAACCTGCGCCACTTTATAAAGCGTGTATTTACATATTATGACAATATCATTTTTAAGATGAAATGCAGCAAAATATGTTTATTACATTATACAGATAAAATGTTAAAGTCATTTAAAAAATCTAAATTGTTAATAATTAAACATGTGAGGACACGGTGTCGCAGCACTAGCGACGAGCTTGTACCCTGATTATTCCTGCCTCACATTGTATTCTTACTGGGGATGGTGCGAATGTAATGGGTTCTGTCGGAGGAAGAGAAGCCCGTTTAAGAAGCAGGTAGTGCACATAGAGCACATAGAAGATCAAATACAAAACAAAGCATTTAACGTGCTACTTTAGTTACGATGGGATTTGAGAAACTAGTAAATGAAATGATTTAAAGATGAAGTTTATGATGTTGTACTTTAATGACAAAATAAACTACGTGATTAAAGTGGAAATTTCAAGATTAAAGTTGACATTTCGTGCTTTTTTCCCACTGAGTGCCTATTTTTTTTCTCTGTACCCTAATAAGCTTTCATATGACACTCAGACAGTGGGCTATGACACGGCGACTTTGATATCTGACCGCTTCTTTTTTATTTCGGGCAATGTGTGACTTTGTGAACTTGAACTTTTGAGTTTCTCCGACACGCTATGTCACTCAATCAACTTCCTTTTGTTGATTATATCACTGTTTAAACCAACAAATAGTAAGTTTTTCCTTGCCTCCACTTGGTATTCGCCGAAATTCTTCTATTTCCCCTGTGCTTTTGCCATTGTCTTTTCACAGAATGCTGAGCTTAAGGGCTATTTATGTTGTTTTGCATATTCAAAGAGGCGTAATTCTGGGAGGAGTTGGGGCGGGACTGCAGGCACGTGCATGTGTGTTACTTTTCACGCTGACCAGGATTTATGTAGCGGAAGAATGTGGAAGTTGGCGTTCGCACAGATTTATGCATCTGGATTTTTTTGTGCGTAAACACATTTCCGCTTTTCTCCATATGCTATTTTATAGTGTGAATTCTACGCACGATGTTATACATAAGGCCCCTGGTGTGGGGTTGTGATGCTAGCTTTCCATGACTCCTTTCTAAACCTGAATTCTTATAGATCAGATTTGAATGACAGTAAACAGTAAAGCATACTCATTTAGAAAATGGCCACTAGAGGCAAATCTGGATTGACAGTTCTGACTGTCTGTGCAATCAAGGTAAAACAAACTAGATAGATATTGAATGGTGCTTTATTGGCTCTTGAGTTTGAAAACATTCCTGGTTAATAATAATAATAATAATAAAAATAATGATAATAACACATTTTATCTATATATCGCCTTTCCCATGCCCAAGGAATTTAAAGCACAAACCATTTTTGCATAGAACAATAATAAAAAAACACAAGATATACAAAACCATTACATAGAATAAAAGAAAGAATAAACCAGAGATTATACAAAAAGCAATACTTAAAGAAAGGCCTGAACAAATCACATAATTTTTAGTATAAAACACAAATTATACTGAGCATCTGGACAGAGAGGTTAACTGAAAGAAGGGGCAGAATGTTAGGTCAATTTCAAAGTCTTCCTGAACAGATGAGTTTAAGTTTTTTAAAAGAATGAATGGAGTCAGTTGATTAATTTTAGGAGGTCATTTCAAAGTCTGGGTGCTATACAGCTAAAGGCCCTGTCACCCATAGAGTGCGGGTTAGTGTGGAGCACAACAAGATCACCAGAATCAGAGGACCTTAGTGTGTGAACAAGAGCAAAGCGATGGAGAAGGTCCCGGATGTAGTCCGGTGCAAGGCCATTTGAAACTTTGTGGGTTATTAATAGAATTTTATACTCGATCCTGTAAGACACAAGGAACCAGTGAAGGCAAAGCAGGATGGGTGTGATGTGCTGTTACCTGTTCATATGAGGACTCTTGCAGGAGAGTTTAAAACCAACTGGAGCTGTGATATAAGATTAGAAGGGACACCTGCCAGTAGGGAGTTATAATAATCGATGCAGGAAATGATATAAGCATGGACAAGTTTATCAGCATTAGAGAAAGGAAGGAGAGGAAAGAGTGAACATGGGATATGTTACGAAGGTGGAAGTAGGAAAGTTTCTTAATGTGGTTTGTGTGGATGGAGAAAAGAAAGTGTGGAATCAAAAATGACACTAAGATTCCATGCATTAGAAGAAGGTCTAATGAGATCATCATCTAGAGTGATTGAAAAGGAGCTAATTTTCTTAAGTTATGCTTTAGTGTCAATTTGCAGGAGTTCAGTTTTGTTGCAGTTTAATTTTAAAGAGTTCTGCTCCATCCTGGTTTTAATTTCACTGAGGTAAGTTGTGAGGTGAGAAGGCTCTGATGAAGTTTAATTTTTAAAATTGAAATAGAATTGAATATCATATGCAAAAAAATGATAACCCAGTCCATAGCTACAACTGATTATGGCCAAAAAAAAGGATTTAAATACAGAAGCGCAGAGGGCCACTGTTTAAGCCATTTCTTATGTGATGAAGGGTTCTAAAACATAAATTTCCAAGTTCTGCAATTTTATTTATAGATATCGCTAATTTCTACTTTTTAAAATATATGTAAAACACATTTCTCACATACTTTCCTAAGTATAATGTGAATGCATCTACATTTTAACGTAATCATAGTTTACAATGCTATATACAGCACAGAAGAAAACCTTCTTAAGTTCCAGCCTCACTGGGTCATATGTTTTGGGCCTGCTCCAAATTAACATCATTCTGGAACCAAAAATTTTTAAATGCCTTTCAGATAGCCTTGGTGTCACAATCCTAACCCATTAACAGCTGTGTTTGGTGTACTCCCAGATGGGTTTAAAGTGGAGAAGGACAAACTGTAACTGCCTTTACTACACTATTGGCACATAGACTTATCTTGCTCAACTGGAAGAATCCCAACTCTCCTCTTTTAAGTCAGTGGGTAACTGATGTTATATACTACTTGAAATTGGAAAAAATCTAATTCTCACTTAGTGGATCTGTGCAGAACTTTTTCAAAACCTGGCAGGATCTAATCAATAACATTTTAGACTAAGCTTTAAAAGCACTGAGGAAGCAGATTCTTTCCCCTTTTCTTTCTCTTCTCCATTTATCTTTATTCACTTATTAATTCATCTACAGTATTTATTTATTTTTACTAGCTTTAAGATTTACTCTGTTGGCCATGCTCTCTTTCTCGGGGGTGGGGGTTGATTTGTTTTCAATCCTATTTTTGTAAAAATTGATCTATTTTTATGAAATGTTGTGTGATTTCAATAAAATCAATAACATTAAAAAAGAAAAGAAGAAAACCTTCTTGTTAGTTTTAAAGTTGTCAGGATGCCACAGTGGTGTAGTAGACATTATTTGGATATAGATAGATGATTCACATCTAACCTTTTGAAAAACTGAATTACTTGTAATGGACACATTTGTAAGCTATTGGTGATACTGAACATTCTTGGAGGTCATGAAAATCCAAGAAAGCTGAAAAGACCTATAAGTGTTCACAGTAAAATAGGTCCACAATTTCAGGATATTGGATTCTTTGGCTATGTTTTGTACGAAGGCAATCCCAAAAGTAAGGTCTCCTATTTTTTTAGAATTACAAACAACTGTTTATTTTCTATAATGTTTACATCATTTTAAAGGTTAAAGACTTATTTGTTTTTCTATATAATCGCCATTTCGGTCGATGCATTTTTGTAGACACTGTGGTAGTTTTAGAATGCCCATGTCGCCGCCATGTCCTTCAGGAAGCGTTGAACCTCATCTTTCACCTCTTTGTCGGAGCAGAATCGCCTTCCGGACAAATGTTCTTTCAACTTAGGGAACAGGTGGTAGTCACTGGGTGCCAAGTCCGGACTATAGGGTGGGTGGGTGGGTGGGTGATGAAGTTCCAACCGCCGATCTTTATGCATGTTTTCCTCAACCTTTGCGACTGTCTCGTCGGAAGTTGACGGTCTCCTGCGCGAACTTCGCACTTGGCGGTAACGTTCAACGGGAGCTCCATTTTCAAGGGCTGCCAAGCCAAGATTGAACATCCCAGCAAAGCCGCACATGCTTGTTTGGGAGTGGAGGAAGCACCAATCACAACAGTGTGGCCAACAGCCATACGAACAGTTTCTCTACGTCCCCCCGCTACTGCCAAGTGCGAAGTTCGCGCAGGAGACCGTCAATTTCCGACAAGACAGTGAGGAAAATATGCGTAAAGATCGGCGGTTGGAACTTCATCACCCTATAGTCCGGACTTGGCACCCAGTGACTACCAACTGTTCCCTAAGTTGAAAGAACATTTGTCCGGAAGGCGATTCTGCTCCGACGAAGAGGTGAAAGATGAGGTTCAACGCTTCCTGAAGGACATGGCGGTGAGCTGGTATGACATGGGCATTCTAAAACTACCACAGTGTCTACAAAAATGCATCAACTGAAATGGCGATTATGTAGAAAAACAAATAAGTCTTTAACCTTTAAAATGATGTAAACATTATAGAAAATAAATGGTTGTTTGTATTTCTAAAAAAATAGGAGACCTTACTTTTGGGATTGCCCTCGTATATAAATATATATACAGTGGAACCTCGAGATACGATCATCTCTGTATACAAGAAATTCAAGATACGAGGAAAGTATGAGCGAAAAATTCAGATCTAAATACGAGCACTGGCTCGCGTAACGAGCCACGAGCCAGGCTGTGGGTATAGATCGCGGCTTAGCGAGGGGGCGTGGTAGCAGTAGCGAGCCGCAGGGCGATCTGCGGTGTCTGCGTTTCTCACCTAAGTGCACAGGTGGGAAACTGCCCACATCCATGATTGTTCCTGTGGCTGATGGGCTGCAGCTGCCATGTCCTCCCCACATGTATAGAGAAGCGCGAGCCGGTTAAGGGGGAGAAGAAGTAAAAGAAAAGAGAGGAGAGAGAACGGAGGTTGCAGGAGGAGGCAGGAAGCAGCAGCAGTAGGAAGTCGGTGCGGGAGAGCGAGCAAGTGCAGGCTCGCGTGTAGCTGAACAGTGAGCTGAACAGGCGAGCCAAACAGCTGAAGCAGGACGGTGTAGAGAAGGTCAGCTGCATTAAGAGTGTCTCGCCTGTTGCAGAGCCTGCATGGGAGAAGCAGATGAGACGCTGAAGCTAACAGAGAAGAAGCACTGGGGATTGTCATCTGTTTTTTAAAGACTGCTTCCTGTTGACATTTTAACCTCGTGTTAAAGGATTGTTATTCTTGTGTATTTTAAACCTCCACTTCACAACTGTTTTAAGGTTTATTTATTTAAAGATTTATTGAATGCTCTGCTACACTTTGGACACCTGTTTTGATTCTTTTAATAATCAGTTATATTATTTACCAGTGTTATTTATTAAAGGTAGACTACAGTATATATTATTTATCAGTGTTATTTGTTAGGAAAATTGATTTTTATGTTAATATTTTTGGGGTGCGGAACGGATTAACTGGATTTCCATTATTTTCAATGGGGAAGTTTGTTCTAGATACGAGAAATTCGCTATACAAGCTCAGTGCTGGAATGAATTAAACTCATATCTAGAGGTTCCACTATATATATATATATATATATATATATATATATATATATATATACATATACATATAGTACACCCCCAAAATTCGACTTTTGGATGTGGTTAAAAAAATGCCTTTGAAAATTCTATTTTTATAGTTTAAACCCTAAATACAATATGCCCCCAAAGCACTTTAATTTCATTGCAAACTCGACTTAATACATTAATACATTACCTAAAAAATTACCTTAATACATTACCTAAAAACAGAATGTAAAGTTAAACCCATATACTGTACAGTACTGTACTGCTATGTCTCCTGCAGTGCTAGAATGTAAAATACCAATGTTACCGCTATACGTACTGTAAATCATGCATGCACGTTTTCTTTGGTATAAGCAGAGTAAATACATAATAATTTCATTTAATTAAAATACAGTCAAATGTACGGGTACTCACCAATGACGATTGATATTGATGATTTTTTTGTGCACACACACATTTCCGCTTTTGTCCGTACGCCATGTTTTAGTGTGAATTCTAAGCATGGTGTTATGCATGAGGCCCCAGGTCTATACCTAGTAAACTTCTGGCTCTCAGGCTTCACAAATTTGATTCGTTCACAAAAATTTCAGCCAGTAAAACCAAGGAAAAAATCTTTTCAGTTCTATTCTGATCTGTTCTCTTCATCCTCTCCCTCTGATCCCGCTGATATGGACACATTTCTAAGATCCCTAGCCCTGTATGATCTTTCAGCATCAGAGGCCGATGCTCTGCATAGTTCCCTATCACTAAAAGAACTAGAAGAACTGCTGGACTCTATAAGTTCTTGCAAATCTCGGGGGCCTGATGGGTTGTCCCCTGAGATCTTCTGCACTTTTTGGACGCAGCTCTTATTCCCAGTCTTCCAGATACTTAACTCTGCCCTTTCTTCATCCCACCTAAACTGTTTATTCAATTTGGTTCTGATTACCCTTTTGCTTAAATAGGGTGAGGACTCCAACGACTGCTCCAGTTATTGCCCATTACCTCTGATCTCATCCCCTCTTTCAATGCATCCCCTGTACTCTTTTGCTTCATCCCTTTCTCTTAAGTCCAAACCAGTATATCGTCTCTATTACCTTTTCTCCAACACTTCACTTAAAACTCAACAAAATTTAGTCAATTTAAATAAACTACATATTACTCTTTATTAATTTTTAATTATTATTATTATTTTTGGAGATTTTATTAAAATCAAATAACATTCCATAATAAGTCAAGTTATAAAAAAATAAGTTTGAAACAAATCAACCCCCACCCATGAGAAAGAGAGCTAGGCCAGCAGAGTAAAACTTTAAGCTAGTAAAAATAAGTAATTAGATAAATTAATAAATGAATAAGGATAAATCGAGTAAAAAAAAAAGAAAAAAAAAAAGGGGAGAGAATCTGCTTCCTGTACTTAAATGCTTATTCTAAAATGTTATTAATTAGATCCTGCCAGGTTTTGAAAAAGAGAAACAGATCCTCCAAGTGAGAATTTGATTTTTTCCAGTTTCAAATAGTATATAACATCAGTTACCCACTGACTTAGAATAGGTGAGTTAGGATTCTTTCAGTTGAGCAAGATAAGCCTACATGCCAATAATGTAGTAAAGGCAATTATAGTTTGTCTATTAATTATTATTTAACAAGCTAATGAAACAAATAAAAATGCTACAATAGCAAATGTTACAAACCTAACAATAACTCTCTGACTAAAAAGATTTTAAAAGTATGTTACTACAAAACCAGCTTTGAAGAGTTTGTTTAATTTAATCTAATTCAACATTAGAAATATATTTTTTAAAATGTTATTTTTAGTATTGATTTTAAGCAGTAATTTTCAGCTGCTGGAGAAAACACATAGGAGAATAAATTTGGAATGTGTACATGGTAAGATAAATCAGTCTTTGCCCCAAAACAGGAAGATGGAGTTTCTGCTATGTAATGGACAATAAAATGTGTAAAATTTAATTTTCTGGCTTAAGCAAAATTACTTGTTTGTAATGTATTGTGATGGCTGCAGGTCAGCTTTAGCCTTTTACCAGTTCATCCAACTGTTTCATATCAAACTGGTGGGCTTCACTCTTCAAGTAAATGTTTGAAATCTAACCTCAGCCTATCAGCTTTTGAAACGGCCTAAATGAATGTGCTCTTCAAATAAGACACCTTCAGAGCTGTTATTAGGTTCCTTGTATTCACCAGAGGATAGTGTAGCATTACTAAGCAGAATTGCTGCACTTTTTACCTATAGCTGGAATGGAAAATTAATTACAGTTTTTTGTTCCACACGCAGATATAGGCACTTTCTCCACCTTACAAATGCCAAGCCCCCATGTGTCTAGTGCTGTATAAAATGCATTCAGATTGGTTATCCACCTGTGTTTCTTGATGTTGCAAAAATCAAACAACACATACAAGGTGGAGAGTAAATAAGATTCATTAATGTGGCAAATTCAGAAGTCTGTTGTGAATATTCATGAAGTTTGTTTGTAGCAACACACGTCTTGAATAAAATCCATTTGGTAGCCTGCAGTAGGAAAAAAAAGGAGTAGATGAGGTTGCTTTATTTTTGAGAAAAATGCAAAGCTTGAGAACCAGCAAGAGGCTATATTTTTGTCCTCATCATTATGCAAGAATGGACTCATTGATACAAGTAAGGAGTTTGAAATATGTCACATTAATTAAACTTGATGAATGAATCACAGAAAGCAGGGAAATATTTAAAGCAAGCAAAGCATCATGGTACACAGTTTATCACCTTGGGGCATCAGACAACATCTTAGGTGAAACCTAGATGCCATATTTATACATGCCACTGCATAGCCATTGTGCTGTAATGGTACACTAATTTAGTATTAAGAGTGTTGACAGACAACTGCATTTTCTTGTAGAGTGAAATACTCAAAACAAGATACAGGTCCTAATGCTTTCATCTTTACTTATCTTGTGTCATTGCCCTATTACTCAAAGAGGTACTATACATTTTAATCAAGGATTTTTTTTAGTTAACTTGATTACTCATGACACCACTAATATACATGTTAACGATTTTAATATGGGATAGATGTTTCCTTACAAATATTAGCTAAATAAGGATAGTCTATTTGTGCAAAACGGTCAATTTTTATACAACCTACTTTAATTTTTTCTATCCCGCTTTTAGTGTTTGTCTTTAAATACTTTGCTCCCTGACTTTCAATGTACTTTTACATTCTTGAAGTGTAATGTGTTCTTTATTTAGTGTTAAATTCCTCTTGTTATATATATATATATATATATATATATATATAGCAGATTGCTGGCCAACCACAAGCGTTACCTGGTAGGTAACCACCCATACAATGAGATTGGACACAGACCACGAATGCCATGAATATATATATATATATATATATATATATATATATATATATATATATAACCAGAAAATCCCCAGCAACTCAAGTAACAAAAGATGCAGTAATACCTAAAGTATCATTTTCTTGACTCTTTCATCCTTGTGCACCATACTATGTTACCAGTCTTCTGTTGTCATAAAGTGAAAGGAACTACCTAAGAAGAGTTTCTAAGTTTCAAAAATGAGAGGTTCCATGAAAACATAACTAATATTTTAAAGAGTGTCACACACACATGCTTGGGGGACAAGTTCAGGGCTTGTCCAATGGTAGTTGCACTTCAAATCACAGATTGGTGCTCTCTCTAAATGTCTCTCCTCTTCTTCTTCCTGCAGAGCAGAAGATTGACAGATGAAGACTGCTGATGCTTCTTTCAGTTCCGAACACTTTGAACCCAACTCTTCTGCCTGTCCTGCCTCATAACCAGCTCCGCTGCCACTTTCATCAGTCAAAGGAAAGACTCACACTTGCAATTTGATGATTTTTCCATTCAATTATACGGGGGTCACCTTTGGTGCCCCTACTCATTATAAGCTCTCCTTCTCTTTACTCCACATAAATATAACATTCTTTGCATAATCCCATTCAACTAACATATCCAGATGCAATTGTGTATGATAACTGTACCTTTATGATTGCTCCATTTCTATGATGGTCCTTATCATAATTTTATTATTTTTTTAATAACTTTGGTAACACGTGCTTATTCTATAAGTTACCACGATTGTTTCATTCAGTTCACTGACAATTGTTGTACTGCAAACATTATCTTTGTTTCCATAATCATAAGCATTTGGAATTCAGCTCCTCTTTTGTTTGTGATTTGGTTTTCTCCCTCTGTTTTGTACTTTTGTTTTAATTCCATTGTTGATCTGCGCTTCTTGTGAAAATCAGTTCTCCTCTATTAATCATTATTTATACAAAACAATGTCTGGTAAAAGACTCATTTTTACTGAGTCTGCCAAATATTTTATTGCTTGACCATTGTGACTCAAAAAATAAGCCCATCAATTTGGTAAGCATAAAAAATTAGCTTTTTTTTGCCCACTGGATTTCAACTAACTGAATCAACAATGGTTCTTGAGTTCAATTTGAGGAGCCCACTATGACTAAAGGTTTTAGTTTTATTTTCATGGTCTGTCATTTTACCTCAATTCTGATCATTTATTAATTCGCTGGTCATTTTCTCTTCTTTCTCTGCTTTTAGAAAAGCATAAAAGTGTAATATTTACAATCCTAGAAAATGTAATAATAATAATAATAATAATTCTTTACATTTATGTAGTGCTTTTTCTTACTACTCAAAGCGCTCCACACAGGGAGGACCCTGGATGTGAACCCATTTGTATTTTTGCCATAGATTTAAATACAGTTTTTCCTATGGAATTTGCTCCCATATACTGATAATGACAATTAATGGCATGCAGAGCAGACATCTGGGCAAACAACAATGAATGGATCTTAGCCCCATCTGTGATTATTGCCTTTTGCACATTGATACACACTGATCAAAATTTGAAGAGCAAGATTTCATGCAACTTATTTGTGTATGTGAAATCAAAAAACGGGAGGTCCCCTTGGGGTTTCACGCCAGTGCTTTATGTATGATAAATCTACCATAAATGCTTCCTACATTCCAATAAATATGTAGAAACCCCAGTTTTGTAACTTCTGGCTTGAAACAACAACACAGAAACTGGGAAATGACAGTTGCTTAATTAAGGTTCAAGTCAAATTAAAAGAAGAAATTGTCTGGGACAAAACTCTTAATCCATAGTGGTCTTCCAGGACTGAACTTGAGATGTTGCCATCTACTGTATATTAGACCAGAAAAATACAAACTTTTGCCTTTATCTTTTTGTTATGATTATGTGTTCTAGCAAGCTGTGCAGCATTTACACTGTTCTGTATATCAGATGATGGGTATCTTTGGCCAAACACTTGCACTTAGTGGGCATCTTCAGGGCTTCTTTTAGGTATTCAATTCCATCCCAAGTTGATCTTGCTTTGCATCTGTAGTTCAGAGGGACACTTGCTGGAAATCATGGGACTTCACTTCTTCTTCTACCTTGAAAGCCCCACTGTTCCGGGAGTGAGCTGCTATAAAACCATAATAGCCAATGTAAGTAGGAGTTCACTTTAGGTGCTGTGACTGAGGAAGATGGGGCTCTCTTTTTTTCTCAGAAGTGTTTTTTTTTTTCTTTTGATATGTTAAAAAACAGTAGTTTTTCAACTTTGTGTATTATTTTCTTTAACTTCAACACTTAACTTCATCAAACAGGTATGCCAG
Source organism: Erpetoichthys calabaricus (assembly GCF_900747795.2). NCBI lineage: Eukaryota > Metazoa > Chordata > Cladistia > Polypteriformes > Polypteridae > Erpetoichthys > Erpetoichthys calabaricus. The sequence goes on along the minus strand of NC_041396.2, from coordinate 100,212,821 downwards.
GATCGCTCCCCAGCTCCTTGGCCGACTCACTCTCCTTTATTCTTACATCATTTATATTGTTTTTCCCTACATGGTGATCTTTCATTGTTTGGAAGGTGTAGTTGTGGAAGGTTCAATCATGTGACATGTTGAGTGTCTTCACAATGTCAGCAGCAGCCTCTGAAAGCATACATGGATAAAAGTAATATTGGAAACTTTTGCGATTTTTTTTTTTAGAATGGCCAGATTATGCGATTTTACATCTGATGTGCTACTTACCTCTTAAATTTTTGACATATCTATTTTTGTTCCTTTTTGTTTAAATGCATATTGCTTATTGGGATTCTTAGGGCTGTTGGTTTCTCCTGCTTTTCACCTCCAGAAACTTTTTGTGTTTTTCTTTTTTGTTTTAGTAGAATTATCATAGTTCTTAGATTGATTATTTGCATTTGTGTTAAAAATGTTGAGCAATCTGTTAATAGAAGGCACAGTCAAAATTCCCTTTTTAAGTCAAAATTAAAAATTACTTAATAAACCAAAGAGTTTAAACCCAAGATGAATTAAAATTAAAAAATAAAAAACTTTAAGCACAAATATTAAAACCATGCCTCTTTTGAACAAAGTTGGGTATTGAGAACACCAAAAAAGGAATTTTCACTTGGGTCACTAGTTCACTAGACATTTCTTTTTAAAAGAGACAACGTTTTTCATTCCTAATATTTATCTTGTGTTTGACTCAGAAGAGTCTACACTTACATTGACAAAAAACTTATAGATGTTGAGTTTTTCATTCTGATTCTGAAAGAACTACCTGACTAAGATAGAGTTTTAAAATTTTTTGAAACGTGTCAACAAAAAAAAAAAAAACACATTCAAATGGGAACTATTTATAAACTATATAAATATCCATGGTGAAAATTTTCTAAAGTGCTACTGAAAATTCAAGGGATCCTCAGAAATTCTCTAATTTTTCCCATTTGTCTCTAGAACTGTGTTGTAAATTGGGAGCTCTAGTCTGAAACAATCAAGGCTGGCAAAAAAAAACATGAACTAATTTGTTTCGGAAGAGAGTTTTCTTGAGGGATGTGTTTGTGATATCTCAACAAAGACTGAATTGCCTCAACAAATTTCTTTGAAGAATAAGTGTGCCGGAGTTGTTTCATGTGGGCCGATAGACAGACGACAGACACAGACACTAGCTATCACAGTAGGTGCTGCTAGCATTATATGGGAACTCACCTGTAAATGGGACTGACTTGAGTAAAACTTGTAGTATTATAGTTTAGGATACTCTGCTGCTGGATTTGGGAGAACTGACATCATTGAATGAACCATGAATTCTGATCTGTTTCAAAGGATTCCATGGAGTGAATCTAAGATTTGTGAGCTGAAACACAGCTAGGCCAAAATCTTAAATAAAATCTTAAATAAAAACAAAGGTCTAGATCAGATTATTTGAAGAAACAGAGCTGCATAGTTTGGGAAGTCATGAATTAATATTCAGCATTAGATAGATAGATAGATAGATAGATAGATAGATAGATAGATAGATAGATAGATAGATAGATAGATAGATAGATAGATAGATAGATACTTTATTAATCCCAATGGGAAATTCACATTCTTCAGCAGCAGCATACTGATACAATAAATAATATTAAATTAAAGAATGATACTTCATTCAATTTTTTGGTAAGCACCCCATTTAATTCTTCCTTCTTAATTATAAATAAAGAGATATACAAACAAAAAAGGAACATTTCCACTGTACTAAAATTAATAATTTTGCATAAATATTTTAGTATTCCTTTACAGAGTTTATGTTGTGATAGGTTTAGTTTTCTTAAGAACACAAAAATGAATATATAAATTTTTAAAAGACAAAAATGTTAATGTAATGTGTTAATTTAGCTGTAGAATCTATTTAAGTATAAATTACAAGGTCAGAAACTTCGATTTTTTTTTCTTTGTATTCTTAAAAATGTAAATGATACATTTTAAACCATTCTTCTCAATATATAACCTTGGCAGTGCCTAAAACAGATGCTTTATGTCAGGAACCTTTCCATCGTTGAAAAAGGTAAAAACTCTCTTTATATATATATATATATATATATATATATATATATATATATATATATGTATTAAACACCTGTCAAATAAACATTACTGTTTGGTTTTATTAGGTCATGCAAACCTCTCACTGTAGCATGCCTTAATTAGAATTTTGCTTGCTTTGGTTTTCACGATGTCCTGACTGACATCTATTAAAAACATTACTAATGAGGCCATGCAGATTTGTTCTCCAGAGAGAGATGATTACTGACATATGTTTAAGTTGTTAAATGTGTAGATATATGGATAGTTATGTCTTCAGGAGCATAGCAATTTAGACATAAGAGAAATGTACTTTGAAATAACAGAGCAGTACTGAAATTTTGTCTAATGTGAGCTTTTTATATTTTTTATAAAAATATACATTTTCTTTCTAACCCATGCGCAGTTTACAGTAAAGGGTCAATGGTTTATTAATTTATTGTGTGTATGTTTTGACATACTTATTAGATGGTGGGGCAGTGTAATGGTATAGTGGGCAGTCGTTGTCTGTGTGTAGTTGTCCCTTTGTCCGTGGGTATTTCTCACATACCACTAGTTCTACCAAAACCCAAAAGATCTTCAGGTGTAAGTTCTTGTGGATTTGTGTATTAGTGTGCCTACAGATCCTGTTTTATTTTCGATGCTCTTGGGATTGGCAACTTTTTGAGCATAATTTGAAAGAAGCAAGTTAAATTAAAGTGAATGAGTTAAAATGTTATGGTATTTTTTGCTTTATTGCATTTTTTTACAGACAACAATTGATTATTTTATCTATATTTATAGATATGAACCATGCACTATGCTATAAGGGAAATTATACTTTGTAAAATAAACTGAATTAATTTGAATTAGTGTGAAACATTATTTGCAAAGTACCATGCCTCTGATAGCACCTTTGCATGAATTTTTATGGTGCTTAATGTTTGTGGAGTTGTTTTTGTTTTTAAAATGGTGAATTTAATTGCTTAGCAATATTCTGTAATACACCAGATGTACTGCAATTGTTTTCCTCTTACTGGTTAACCACCTGTTTAAACTCATTTGCTGACTTTAGGCTCATTGAGGTTTTATGCACAGAACACTATAAATACCGTTGCATGCTCACAACTAGCTAAGCCCAAGAATCACTGTTCTATCAAATTGAGAATGCATGTACTGTATCTATGACAGTACAGAAGGAAGGAGACACTCCTTGGATGATATGAACAACATGTGCACTGGATGTCCCAGGAAGGAGAGGAATGAGGACACCCAAGAATAAATAGGCAATGTCTTTTCAGGGTGCTACATATCCAGCTGGTACAATGTATTAGCTAGATTAAGGTCATGGATGACGAGAAGAAAGTTAAGGACCTCCTGACCAATCTTTGTGATTACACAGTTAGGGTTTCCCTTTTAAAAGTTTATCCATTGAAACTACTATTCTAGAGATGTTTCTGTGTTAAGGGAATTGATGACTAAGAGGTGTGGGGGTATCTAGAAAAAGCTCTACCCTGGGGTCTGTGTACCTAAAGGAGACCAGCCTCGAATCCTGGAAGTATTTCTGGGGTTTAGCAAAAATCACCTTGGATTGGGTTTAAAGCTGCCTCACTACACAGGTTAGTATGAGCCTACAGTCACAGGAGGAGCATGACTCAATGGTGTACTGAAAGAGCCCAAGGTCTTGTGCAGTATATAACAGAGAGAGAGAGACAGAGAAATAAAGAAAGAGAACGCAGTAAGGAAGGCAGTGCTTTGTTGGCACCTTAAGTTAGACAATCCCACTGAGAAAGACAGTGTGACACAATTGTAGTAAGAACAAGACTGGCTGCAGATTTGTTGGTTTTGTTCAGTTTGTTTTGTATCATGGGTCAGGATTTACAGTATGTGTTTAATTTAGTAAATGCAACATTTTCCATGTTTTTGGCTGCCTTCGTTTTATTTTAGATGTGAAAGGTCTCTATGATAATAGAGCAAAATGAAATATTCTGTGATTTTACTGGTAACTACATTTTGATTTCATTTGTTTGTAGCAAGACGTAGGGACCTTTCTAGCCTGGAAGTATAAATAATATGTTTTTTGATAAATAATTATTAAAGGCTAGTAAATATCTAAAAAATGGAGAAATCAAACAGGGACGGACAGAGATGCACCAAATAAGTTACAAAATAAATCATCAAAAATCAAAACTGTAAACCACAACCATAGTCAAAATATTTGTAGCAAATGGTCTTCAGACTAACTGGTATTTACTTCCCGTTTAAAGGCCTATTCGTTATTTGAGAGCAAGTAGCTTTAACAATTGGTACTAGATATTTGGATTCATGTCAGAGGAGAACTTTGTCCTGCCTTTATCTGAATTAAAGGGGTGAAGAATGTTTGCTATTACAGGTAAAGTTGCTGTAGATATTCTAATTTCTGTAAATTTCATGTACCCAACCTAAAAATTAGTGTTAACTGATTAGTGGAAGTATAGCTAAAACAAATGATACAGAAGCAGAAGCCAGGGTTAGGGTGAAGAGAAACAGAAGCCAGGATTAGGGTGAAGAGTAGGTCAGGTAAGGGGGTTGGTATGTATGGAGGTATGTAGGTATATATTTTAATGCATTCTATTTGGTCATTGTAATGGTTAAGCTGTGGTTTTATCCCTGGCACAAGTAATTTTTTCCAGTGCGCTTTTTTGTTTACTTAACTTTTTTGTTGTCTTTTAAATATTATTTTATCTTTATTTCATTTTTGGTTGCTCAATATTATTAATATTTTGTTTATGGGTAACTATGAGTATATGAACAATGTTAGTTTAATGGTGTCTATCTCTTTAAGATATGTTACTTCAAATGTTCATGTTTAGCCTAGGGAGGTAGGACCACCTGATGCTGCAGCTGATAACCAAACTCATATTTTGTACTTGATAGTACATTATGTGAAGAAAAACCATTTAAATGGTTAGTCAATTGAAAACATGGAAGCAATATAGGACTGTTAGTACATGAGCCCTGCTTTTAAGGGAAAAAGAGATTTCAATATACCTTCCTTGTCAAATTGCATATTGATAGTATAAAATAAAAAACGTGATTGCATATGCACACATACCTTTTTAACACAGGTTATAGTCAAGCAGCGAGCAAACAAAGAAGAGAAAAAGTGTGAGATGGAGATACTGAAGGGTGTAGTAAGAAAAGAAGTAGCAAAACTTTTTCAGGTTCAGTACACAATATTGTGAGTACTGTCACACGATGCACATGGGAGGCAGCTTAAGGGCTTGTTTGGTGGAAATTACCCACCAAAACAGGGGTTGGCGCTGGGTTCTAATACCTTCTCTTCTCCTCCCTCTGCTGAACAAAAGATTGACCGCCACTCCATTGCTGATATCATTTCTTCTGTCCATCCTACTCCACCTTCTCTTTCCTGCCCAGAAACCAGCCATCTTGTTTCCAGTTCTGTCTTGAATTCACATCTAAGAAGATGTCCCCACAATCATTGCATGTTTTTGCTTTTCAAAACCTTCATTTACACAAAGTCACCAAGGTGGTACCCCAGCTGTTTATTTTTGTTTGTTTCCATTTTACAACAGAAAGCATATCATCATATATAGCACTAATCAATGTCAGTGAGCTCTTGCTGCCTTAACAATTATAAGCATTGATGGCTTTTTTGCTTTACAGGTAGGTTGCTGGAACACAGAGTAGTGTGTTGATCACCAATTGTACTCCTTTTAAAATTAAATAACACTTTTTAAAATGTTGCATTTAAAACCAAATAGTTTGTGGTCTTACAGAGTTTCCTTTGTCTTTGCTCCTAGCAGATTTGGGACAGAGTCATGCATCCCTGACTGTAAGCTTCCAAGAGCCTGTGAGTTTTATTTGTGTTGTTTACATATTTTAATTTTCTTTTACTGTGTAATTTCTATCTGGATGTAATGTGATTATTTTCAAAACTGCTGCATTCTTCTTGCTTAATAAAAGGGCACTGGTATTGCATTTCAGGTGGTAATTTAGGAAAAGTACATTTAACGACTCATTTTGTTTCACGGGTTTGGTTTAATGTCTCTTGTTTTATTGAATGGTTCCTCATGCTTATGGTTTCCTTTTTTTTTACTTTTGTATATAGTATTTACTTTTTATGCAATTCTATGTTTTTGCCCTCATTTTGCACAACTCTCCTCTTTTCTTTCTGACAACAATTTACTAGATACTCTTGAATGTGGTCACTCTACTGAGACAGCAAGGGTTTCAGTCATGATTGATCAGATTTTCTTTCCTCTGTTCTTATCCTTTTTGACCTTTCATCAGCTTTTTATACTGTTAACCAATCCATGCTTATCTTTTCTCTCAATAAACTTAGAATCAGTGATTATGCTTTGGACTGATTCAAGTCTTACATTTCTCACCAATCCTTTTGCATCTCCTAGTCTATTTGTTTTCTCCTCAGTCTACTTCTCTTTTCACTTCACATTCTTACCTTAGGCAATGTTTTTCCCACCACCTGTGTACTGATGATGCACAGATATTTCTTTCATTTACCTCTTAAAAGTATAGGCATCCGCCCAGATCTTCAGATGTCTTTCTGCTATCACATCTTGGATAAATGATCCTCACCTTAAACTTTTCAAAGTCAGATATCTTGGACTTGCCTTCTGATTCTCCTTCTTCAGATTTTTCTTTAAGCATTGCCCTTGAAGATGTCACTATTTCACTATTGGTCATGGTCATGAATCTCTGAGTGACTCTGGATTCCTTGCTTTCACTCAACAAATATATTTTTTCAATGACACTACCATATTGTTCCTTCATTCATAATTTTCAGAAAATTTGACTGTTCCTCACTAATTATGCCTTGTAACTCCAATTTACGTTGTGTTTTTGCTGCTGCCTTATTTTTAGTCATCCTTTTTGAAACTTACTTAATAAATTCTTTAAATATTTTGTTTTTGTCTATTATTTACACCAGCAATTTTAAAGAATGGTTTTGCCAATTCCTTTAAATGACTTTTTGAATTTAAAAGCCTGAAACCAAACTTTGGGTTCAAGCAGGCTGGAAGCCTGCCTTTTGAGTTTGGGGCTAGCCTGCATGGAGTGAAGCATATTCTGGGAGTTCAGAACTGTAAAAGAGGTGGATTTTTGGAGGCCTATACCCATTTTTGGAAGGCAGAATCACAACAATCATGGCGCTAGGGAGTAGTGATGTGTTGCAAGTAAGAATTTCTCTGTACTCTGTACACACAGTACTTTTAATACTGTTAATACAACATACTATTTCTAACATTTCCTTTTTGTCTTTTGTAATTTGGCCTAATATTTTGATACCAAATGCATTGTACTGCCATCTTATATACAGTAGGTGGGGAATGACGGCTCAATGTTGTATTTCAACCAGGGTTCCTCCCCTGGCTGTTGTTTAATAGATTTTTTTTGTACATTTTGTTCATAATAATACTATTGATTACTTAGTTTATTTATGTTTAATTATCTTTTATTATATGTCATGGTTTTTGTTGGTAATCTCCCAAGTGCGGAAGCCACCTGGCCATCACCATCAATGGACTGCAGTCAGCCCAATAAAGGATGGAATAACCCAAAAGTCCCTTACAGTTGTGAATGTGCTTGTGGTTTGGTGAGTTATCCTGAGTTATTTTTGTGGATGTCTGACCTCTTTGCACTGTTTTTTGACCATTCTTAGGTTTCATATTGAGACTTTGTTTGCTACCGGGATTGCCTATTTTGAAGACATTGCCTTTTGTGCCTTTATGATTCCCAGAGCTTATATTTATTCAGCACTTTTATGCTTTGAGAAACTCAAGTTCAAAACAGTCAATATATTATACTACCACATTAAAACAGGACCAGCAAAGGGGCACAGAGACTACAAACAACCTGGCCATGGTCCATGGCCATGCCACAAGAATGCAGCCACTATCCAAACAAAAAACCCACAAAATTATTGTATTCTGATAACAATAAAATAAATAAACAAAACTGTAAAAAAACTTGTTTTAGGACTTCTAGAATGTGGATTAATCACATAATCTTGCCAAAAAAGCCCATTATCACATGGATATATATGTATGGATATATATATATATATATATATGGCACTTATCAAATAGAAAGATAGAACGTTACTCGTCCCCATGGGGAAATTTGGCTTTTTACAGAAACTCTTTAAATAAATAAATCCAATACTAGGTAGATAAATAAGTAAGTGAATAAAAACACACACTGAAATTACTATGAAGGAAGAAAAATTCCAAACAAAGAAAACTTCTCACTTGGCTGATGGAGTCCCAGTTAGACATTATGCAGACATATTGCTTTTGGTATAAAGGAGCCCCAAGTAGTGTTTGCTGACACACTTCTGCTGAGTAATTCATTGGCTGAAAGCACTCAATGTTAGTATGTCACAGAAAGCATTGTTCATAATGGCACTCATCTAAATAACAACACCACTACCTTTACTCTACTGCCACTGACCTGCTAGATGAATCCCTAATTTCCCTGGATTTTCAACACTGTTTTCGTGGCTGTTTAACTCAGGTGTCAACTCTTTGACTGTAGTCTCCTTTCTTCTGTGGTCTTTTTCTAATCCTTATCTGATGACAGCACTGCTGCTGGGTTGGTGTTTTTGGGTTGTAGCTCATTCCCTGTATACAAGGCTGGTGACATGGTAATGTAGCAAATACAGATATTCTTTACTGTTTCCTTACTGTCATTTCAGCAGATCTTGTACCCATATCAATGGGGCATTCAAAGCCGCATAAATATCTAGTCTTCTCCCTCGGAGTTGCATATACACTTGCAAGTTGTTGGTAGCTGATTTATATACAATTGACTGTGCATATCCTGTCATCACTTTGCCTTACATCTTATGATTCCATATTGGAAGTTATTGTACTGAAATATTCAGTTTTCTGAGAAGCTACTAAACTAAAAAAATAATAATAATATAACCTCACTGTTTTCAATGTCTTAAAATGCACTTTCTGTTAAAAAATAACAGTTAACTATACTGTTAGTATTGCATTTGTTTTTCTTTTTCACATAAAACAATGCTATATACAATATATTATAATACTCTTATATTTTGTGGTGCATTTTCATCACTTATTACATAGTCTGGGATGTAAAAAAATGTTATTTAGTAAAGAATAATTTAAGCAAATTTGATACAAAACTTATTTTTTTAGCCAGTAATGGAACAAAAATAAGTATCTTTAAATGTGGGGTATAGTGCCCTCTTGTGGTTTCACTGCTATGTTTTAATAATTTATTTAGTGACCAAATAACCTTTCTAATCTTTGATTAAGACAGATTGTCAGTTTTTGATTGTAGAGAGGTGGAAATGTAATTAGAATTTTTATGATATTATCAGTATAATGAAGGTTTCTGATTTATGCCTTTGTTAAGGTGTTGCTATTTTTCTTGCAGTACTTTGTGATCCTGAAATCCTGGACATTTCCCATCACCTTTTGCACTATTATAAATATTTCTGCACTGCAGCTAAAATATACCTTTTGTAAGGATGTATCTCATTTATGGGCCTAAGTCACATTATTTTAATAAAATACATTTACAGCAAGCAGCTGAAAGTGAAACTCTGCTAAAGGTCAACAGATGATATGGATATACTGATCTCAGCATCTTTGAAAATTTAAGAAGAATCTCTGATGTTACTAAGAAAACATCTATAAGGAACATGAAAATCACCAGTGGATGAAATGTTAGTATATTCATGCAGAAATCAGAGTTCTTAATTTGGAATGGTTTAAATGTGAACAATTTAGTTCATTGGAGTTAAGGAGTCAAGATAACTGTGGCTTTACTTACTGATTGTGCAGAAACAGCAGGTTTTTGTTAATGTCATAGAAATGCACATAATTCAGAGACACAGTTGATGATTATGTCTACATTGCTGTTTCATGGAGGAAATCATTTCAATACGAATTTTCCCTTACAGTGCAAACTCTACTGTACATATGTGGTACTAACTGAAACAGAGCAGAGTGAGGTAAAGTGCCTGCTCAACATCAAAAAGTGAACAGCAAAGGGAAAATTCTTATATTCTTGAAGATTTAGTCAGGGGTGTCAAACTTCAGGCCTGAAGGGCCGCAGTGGCTGCTGGTTTTCATTCTAACCCTTTTCCCAATCAGTGACCTGTTTTCAGTGCTAATTAACTAATTTTCCCTTCATTTTTATAGCCCTCTTTTGAAGGATTCAGTCCACTGAGTTGATTCGTTTCTTCATTAAATGACAGCCAAACAGAAATGAGATTTGAAACGAGTTGACATATGACCAGCTACATCAAACTCCAGCCAATTTCACCCCAACCAGTCTCTTAATAAGAAACCGATTCTTGTTCTTAGTTAAACCCGTTATTTAATTCTATGACTTATTGCTGCTCTCATTCTGGCACAGCAGACATTTCCAAACCTGTTACTTTTATGTTTTTATTAAGAACACCGTCAAAATGTTTTGGTGACCTGAGAGATCAACCTTACTGAGTCCTTCACCTTTCTTTATTTTCAGATATTGTGTAATGGGCACAGGTGAGCTGCTCATGTTTAGTGTCTCATTGTTGTTTGGCTGCTAATTAAGAAAAAAGAAACAACTAAGGGGCCTGAGTCAAGTTAATTAAAATAAAGCCAAAAGAAGTTAATTAGCAGCAAAAACTGGTCACTAATGAAGAAGATGGTTAGAATGAAAAACTGCAGCCACTGCAGCCCTCCAGGACCGGAGTTGGAATCCGAGATTTAGATTATTTAAACAATATAAAATATAGCCTGTCATGCATCTATATTTTTCCTAATATTCTCATATACATTACAGTAAGCGTTGTCAATAATATTACTATAAAAAATATAAAAATTCACTGTCCTGTAACTTCTTTAAACCAGCTTGGGGTGAAAAGTCAATCTTACAACAGCAGATGCAAGACAACGTACTATTAAAATGGGATGGAGGACTGAGCCAACATTTCTGCACGGTGGGTTGCCAGCTTGAGTCCTGTTGATTGCCTTGGAGGTGAAAATCAAGTCAGTGAAGCTAACTGAAAGTTGTTTATCTTTACTGCATAAGCCACATACGTACACATGCAATGTACTCCATCCCTAAGATATGAATATCGCTGCCCAGAATATGAACTTGCTTACTTATTTTTGCTAACACAGAAACTCCATTAGTCCAAATGACTATTTTGAATCATTATGAATTTTGACTGTGGTGGGTGACACCCTAGAGCTGAGCATTTATGCACTCGGTAATAGGAAAAGAAAGATAGCACAAGGCTCACAATTAAGTGTTTGAAAATGTAGCCTGGAGAAAAGGAGTAAATAAAATCTATCATATTACAGAGATGGTGGCGCAGTGGGTAGTGCTGCTGCCTTGCAGTTGGGAGACCTGGGGACCTGGGTTCGCTTCCCGGGTCCTCCCTGTGTGGAGTTTGCATGTTCTCCCTGTGTCTGCATGGGTTTCCTCCCAAAGACATGCAGGTTAGGTGGATTGGTGATTTTAAATTGGCAGTTTGTGTGTGTCCTGTGGTGGGTTGGCACCCTGCCTGGGATTGGTTCCTTCCTTGTGCCCTGGGATTGGCTCCAGCAGACCCCCGTGACCCTGTGTTTGGATTCAGCGGGTTGGAAAATGGATGAATGGATATTACAGAGGTAACATTCATGCTAAAAAAAAGAAACACAAAGTATATTTTTTAAGGTTTAATCTGTGAGTCAGAGATTATCTTAATAAATTTCATGACAGCAAGTCACTGGCTCACTTTTTTCAGACTTACTGTTTGCTAGGTCTTGTGTTTTTTACTGTCAGCAATCATAACCTTAATTTTTCTTCTTTAAGGTACTGTATACAGTAACATTTTGATTTTAAATGCCAAAGCCATTAATCTGAATTTTCTTTCTACTTTCTCATGTTAACGCAATTGTGTACTCATGCTACTCCATTTGTAAACTTAAGTGAATCATGTAGATGAAAACAAAACCCTTGACAACTTAGATGAGACAATCAAAGAAGCCTGAAGGACTGAATAGTCTGCTTTTGTTTGTCAAATGTCTTATGTTCTAATAATAATAGTTCTTTACTTTTATATAGCGCTTTTCTCACTACTCAAAGCGCTCTCCACACAGGGAGGACCCGAACCCACAATCTCCTTACTGCAAAGCAGCAGCACTACCACTGCGCCACCTGCCACTGCCCTTATTTTAAAGTGTACAAACTGCAGAAACAACCAAGAGAAATGTTTAGATGAAAAATATAGATGTTGTCAGAACAGACACTTCATTGTTAATGAGTGCTTAGCTGCTTCACTCATTCCATGAAGATCTATGGTGGGCGTGGGTTTTCATTCCAACCAAGACCTGCTTTTAACAGAAACTCCTTTCTTAATCATGTATATTCATATTTACTGCATTAGATCTTTATTTATAATTTAAGAAAGGCCCACTGATATTTAACTTCTTATAGGAATTTTAAAGAATATGATTCCGATTTCCAGATATGGAGATTTGGCTATGTTATTTATTTTGAAATGCCATTGTTATTTGAGCAGTTACTTGCTAATGATTTCATATGAGGAAATGTGCTGCTTCTATTTAGCATTTACATTTATATGGCTGACACCTTTGTTCAAGGCAAATTAAAACATTTATGATAGGATTGGTTACATGTCTTTTGGTTTTCTAATTGGAGCACAGACAGGTCAAGTGACTTGGTCATGGTCACACAGCATCACTAGCAGGATTTGAACCCAAAACCTCAGAGTATGAAGTCCAAAGCTTTAACCACTAAACAACAATGCCTGGCTTCAGTGCCTGTGTCCTTTCTTTTTCAGTTTAATTATTTAAATAAAATGTAGAGTTCCAGCTATATAAACAGTGAAATAAAAAGAAAGTGTAAATGGACATCTATGGAAAAACACACAAATTTCATATTGAATTGTCTTTCTGACTGCAAAAAAAGGCAATTTAATAATATGAGAAATATTATATGAGAAAAACAGAAGCATTTTTTTTCAAGCAGTCTCAGTTAATGAAAAACAGACACAGGTGCAAATGACAGGAGCAGCCTCTTCATTGTTTGTCAGGTTTCTGTAATCAGTGGCAAACAACTGATTAAAAAATTAGACTTTTTAAAAGAAATAAAACAGCAAAATACTAAAAAGAGAGATCAGTATAGCTTATTCGTACTTGTTATTCCTTTATAAAATAAATTTAATCTGTTGTACATTTCTGGATAGAGACAAGAAAGGTTGACACTGAAAAATAATGGCATATTTAATTAAGATGGGAGTTTTATTAATGTCAAGAGCTGCTGTCACTGCAGCCCTCCATGGACTAAAGAAAATAGCTAAGATTTAGTGGAGATAAAAATCAAGGCTGAACTGATTGGTTTTTAGTTTTAGGCTCAAATATTGTATATATTGGTTATGTAGATTCTTGTAAGTATATTCAAAGTTTTATTCTTAAGTTTATGACAATAATTTAGGTCAATATGCATTTGGGCAGAGGCAATTTAGTTAACCTGGATTTTCATGTAATGGTTACATTTTTCAAATTTTCTAAAGCAATTATTTTCTCATTCGTATTCAAGAAAACACCAGAAAAAGCTTATTTGGTGATCTGCGATATAGAAGGTCTCAACCCTGGCTTAAATGAAGCACCATATCTTATGATCTTTTTGTTAGTCCCTAAAAGTCATTCTTGTGTATAATATGGTTTTTCTTATGTTTTGAATTTTGTCTTTTCTATTAATTTGTTAGATATTTATTTTTATTTATATTGGACTTATATTGATCTTCAGTTATGCAATTATGCAGTTCTCTAAAGATTGAGCATCAGGTGGCAGGACCACCTCCTGCATATTCTGTCAAGGTAGAAAGTCGGGTCCTCTAGATTGGCATTGAGAGTTGTGGTGTTTGAATCAAGACTAGTGAGAATTGCAGGATTTTCTGATATTTTTCTTCCGATTTTGTGATCAGGGATTTGGATTTCAGATTTGGACTTGGTTGATTTGTATTGCCTTTCAGGCAAATTCATTGCAGTCTTATTTTGCCTTTTCTCCATTTTTGTTCTCTTTTTTGTTGCATATAAAATAAATTCTTTATTTGTAAAGATGTTCTGCAGTGTTCTGCTAGTTTCAAGATATGTTACTTTTAGTTTTATTTAGAATTTTGTGTCTATTTTTTAGTTTTTGTCATTTTCAGATCATAGATGTTATTTAGTTTTTGTTCTTTTTTTAGTTTTATTTAGTTTTAGTTTTTCAGCAATTAAATGTTAGGTTTTGCTACATTTTATTAGTTTCATATTACTCACAAAAAATGTCCACACAGACACAGTTTCACAAGTGTAGAAACACAGTGTTCTTTATATTTGTCAAATTGTATATCATTCATGTTGTACCTGTCAACTAAGTGCATTCAATATTACTGTTTATGACATAGTTTAATTTTCTCTCAATAATGTGACAATTCAAGGCTTGCAGTATGATTAAAAAATGCAAAATCAAATAACAAGTGTGCTCTGATGTTAACCTGAAACAAGTTTAAGCAAATGGTTCCTGAATTTCCAAAACACTTTCTCTTTTATTTTAGAGATTCCCCTTGCAAGCAGTAAGATCACCATGCATATAGAGTCTTATTTTATATTTATTATGAAATATGATAAGGAAATGTTATAGACATAACTGCTTGTATTTAGCATTTACTTATTTGGCTGATGCCTTTATCCAAAGTGACTTACAACCTTTATGATATTATTGGTTACATTTCAGTTTTGCATGCTCAATTTCTACCTTACTAGGGGGGCAAGCCCCCCGACGCCTTTGACGCCCAACCCCCAGTTGTGGCCAGAATATTAGTAAAATCTGTAAATGTACAAAAGAAAAATTATTATTTATTGGAGTCAAAATCATGAAATTCTATAAAAATGTAAAAGAAAAATTAATTATTATTTAAAGGATAAAAATCATGAAATGAGAATAAAATATTTACTCTCTTACCGATTGGAGCATTCCCGTTAAACTGAGGTCCACTATGCTTGATGAGTATTTATAAGAGACTAAATAAACGATCCATTCGTTTTAACTGACATTCTTATAGATAAAATTTTTTTTTTTTAAATTACTCATTTAAATAACAGGAAAATTCATATGAAAACTAAAATGGTATGCAATGGGTCATTGTAATTTGACCTTCAGCTAACTAAATCACCTAAATACAAACATTGGTGTTATGAATAGATCATTTTTTTAATAGTTTGTTCCTGTGAAAGAAAGTTTATTTGATCAAAAATAAAAACCACAACTTTCTTGATATTTTAGTTTATAATTTAAAAAAGGAATAAGAATCTGAAAATCTAACAACATCACATTAAAGAACGATAAATTCTGAAAAGAATGATAACAAACATATATATATATATAGGCTTTAAAATAAGCCGATTTAAGGTGTGACAAAAAAGTGACACAAAAACGTCACACAAAATCGTTGCACAAAATCGTTGCACTTTTAGGCTTAGGATTTTATATACAGGGGGTCCTCAGGTTACGACACAGTTCCGTTCCTACAACAGTGATGTAATCCGAATTTTGGTGTAAATCGAAACACATCCTAGCCTGAGTCACTTACCTATCCTAACACATTTGCAAAATCATAATCTAGAACATAAAAACACAACTAAGCCACAGAAAAAGGAAAAGGACAGAAATATACTGTACTGTACACTATACTGTAGTAACAGAAACAATGACAAAAAATGAATGTAAAAAAATTCCTTACTTTTATTCCTTCTGATCTCTTTACAGTATCTAATTTCCTTTCCATCGTGATGGCGTTCCTCTTCTTCAAAGCACTACCATCTGAAGACTCTGACTTTTGTTTAGGAGCCATGATAAGGGCCAAAAAGTTGCCAAACAAAGCAACACAAAGAGAACACTTGTGCAACCAAACTAGTTTGCCCACGTAGTCTGTATGTATGACGCTAACGGCATAAGCCGAAACACTTGCGTCTCAATTTTTTCAAGTTTTTATGGGAATGAGCATTGTAAACTCAAAACGTTGTATGTCGAGACATTGTAACCCGAGGACCCCTTGTATATAGAGTAGATTTGGTATGCAAAGATAACACTTTCTCCATTCTATATACTGTCTGAATTTGAAGCATGAAGTTGGCTATTTGAGCTTGACAAATTGTCCATGGCTCTAAATTTCAAACTATTTATCTGCATCTTCCAAAGTAACTTGTGGCATGTTTTAGTTTAAGCTCATTTTCATTGATTTTTAGTGAAAGTTACTTGTCATTTGCTGACAAAAGGCCATCTGTGACTGTGGTCAATTTTGTCCAATGAAATTCATTGAATAAGTCATTGACAAGTGGTAAGACTTTGGAATTCTCTCTGAGTTCTAGAAGTGAAATCTGATTGATGGATGAAATAGCCAATGAAATCCACAGATTCAGATGCCAGCAGCGAGGGGTAGTTGCACATGCACACAAATCAATGCTAATTCCTAAACAAATTTATGACTAAACAATTTTAAATAATATATAATAAATTGTACCTGCAACTGCATTACATTATGCACAAAGATGTGGTGAAATATGGAGAAAATCAAATTTAATTTTACAAAAACGAGTTTCATTTTAATTTTCTCATTTTCATTTAGCTATAGTTTTCAGTTTTTTATTTTAGTTTTAGTTAACAAAATTATGATTTTGTTCGTAATTGACATATTTAGTTAAAGTTTTAGTTAATGGGAATAATAATGATTTGCTGTGACCTTGTCCTTCAAGCCGGAGATTTACTATGGTTTCCTCTACCTTGAAGAGCATTTTTGTGTATTTTGGACATTAAAGGTGTTTTCTTAACTTTAAAACTCAACAAACAAGACATTTCTGAGGGAAGAAAGGTTAAATGTGTGAAATACCTTTTTTGGTATATAAAGATAACATTTTCCATTAAAAGCCAATTTGCCATTTTGGGCTAGTGCAGGGTGTATCCTGATTGTGGAGGTTGGGGCCTGGCAACCTGGGGTGAGGCCTGCTGTGAGTTTTCAAATCGGGAGAGTACTGGTCTGGTTTACAGCATTTTGAGGCCTGCTCAACTTTTGTTGTATTTTCTGTGGATACTTCATAACACAATGTATTTGCTTCTAGTGCATGTTATAACTAAATATTCATAGTTTAGGACCACTTGACAATAAAACAGATTAATGTTACATTGTCTAGTATCATCATGTGCTCAGATTTGTTCTGCAACTCCTGTTACATCATCCAATTTCCTGTACCAAAAATGTGAATAGTTTCAAGTGGTAGTATTTTGTATCTATCTGCTTAAAATATAGTGCATTTCATATCTATCAGTTTCTTTATAACATATTCTTATTTATCGTGGAACTATAGAGTGGTAGTATGTTGTACATTATGTTCATCTGACATGCAAGTAAGAATTCTACCATACTCAGCATATGGCAATAGTACTAACATATTCCAAGACTCTTTCAAGAATGGGATACATCAGAAAGTATTGACAAAATCCTGAAAGCAAATGCCTATTCATGTTTTACCAGAAGTGGCTCAGCTGGACCAGAGCACAGAAGCTCTCCACCTTCCTCTTAATTAACAGTTACCATCTTTGTTTCACCTACTGACAACATGAGAGTAGTTTATGATATAGAAACTATAACAATCAGGTTTCTAAACAGCATATTGATTGGTATCAAAAACCAAAGGGCTAAAGAGTTATCCTAATCAAACTAGAATTGCCAAGAGTCACTAACAAGAGTACAAAAATTTAAATGGAGCCAAAATGCTAAGACTGAGAATTAAGTCGACACATGGAAAGCAAAGAATTGCTACATAACATCAGTACCTAAAACACTAAACCAACACTTGTTCACAGACAAATCCATAATCCTGGACAAAGGACTAATGGTACTGCAGTGGAATTTATAAGCAAATCTTCATCATGAAAATCTGATTCTTCCTGGATGGTGGTCCCTAACAACCATACAATGCTTTCTGCTGGCCCATTAACTACTTGCTGAAATTCTAAAACGGTGGTGTGATGCACTTAAGAATAAACTACAACAAATTTAAATCTTTCTCAGGCAAACGTATTAAAGAAAAACATATGTGGAAACAAAGCATATAAATTTGGTTTTTGAAATATTAAACAATTATCTAAGGCAAAAGAAACAATTACTAATGAGAACAAAGGAGTTTTCAAAATCTTAACAATACATATTGAGCATGATTTGATAATGAAGTACTGTAAATTAGAAAAACAGTTCTGGAGTAGCACATTTTATTTTCAACCCTGTTTCACACAAGGCTATGGACAGTGTATCAAAAAATTGTATGTAATGCACAGTCACAGTATAATAACTGAAGCATTACCTCTAAGGCAGAAGTCTCCAACTCCAGTCCTGGAGTTCATTATAACTCTTTTCTTAATTAGTGACTAGTTTGTGCTGCTAATTAACTATTTCCCTTTATTTTAAAAGACTATTCTTGAGACTCTGACTGCTGAATTGATTCTTTTTTTCTTAAACGGCACCTAAACATAAATTTGATGTGAAGTGAGCCAACAGATGACCAACTAAATTGGGTCCTCAAACTCCAACCAACTTCAATTCATTTAGTTTCTTAATTTGAAGCCAATTCTCGTTGCTAATTAAACCCGTTATTTAATTCCATGGTGCTCATTCTGCCATGGCAGACATTTCCAAAACTGTTGATTTTCTTTTTTAAGAGCACTGTCAAAATGTTTGGTTGACCTAAGCAGATCAACATTACTGAGGCCTTCACCTTTCCTTATTTTCAATTATTGTGTGATGGATGCAGGTTGTTGTTTATGTGTTGGTACATTTTGTGTCATAACATTGTTTTGTTTAATTAAGGAAAAAAGAAATAATTAAGGGGCCTGAATCTTAAGTTGTGTATCAATTAAAATTAAGGCAAAGAGTCAATTAGAAGCAAAATCTGGTCACTAATTAAGGAAAGGGTTAGAATGAAAACCTGCAGCCACAGCAGCTCTCCAGGACTGGAGTAGGAGACCCTCGCTAAGGAATGACTGGAATTTCATCCATCCATCCATTTTCCAACCCGCTGAATCCGAACACAGGGTCACGGGGGTCTGCTGGAGCCAATCCCAGCCAACACAGGGCAGGAACCAATCCCAGGCAGGGTGCCAACCCACCACAGGACACACACACTAGGGTCAATTTAGAATCACCAATCCACCTAACCTGCATGTCTTTGGACTGTGGGAGGAAACCCACGCAGACACGGGGAGAACATGCAAACTCCACGCTGGGAGGACCCGGGAAGCGAACCCAGGTCCCCAGGTCTCCCAACTGCGAGGCAGCAGCACTACCCACTGCGCCACCATGCCGCCCTGGAATTTCATTAACTAACAATTTCCAAATAAACTAGTGGTGAAATTAAAGTTAAAGACTTTACTCAAGTACTTTAGAATAGTACAATAGTGTATTTGAAATTCATATTTATTAACAGAGTATATGTGGGTCTAAATGTGTTTTCTGTTAAAAAGCTCTGATGATAGACCCTTTTAATATGCAGGTATCTGGAATTTGGCCAGTCAAACTAGATGTATTATTAATGTTAAAAATGGATGATGCAAAGTAAAGAGATCAAGCTTTCTTAATTAAGACAGATTAAATTGAAAAATAAAAATCATAAAATTAATATCACAAATGTTTAGAGAAATTTTACATGGAAGTTCAGAATGCTTATGTATTATTCATCCAGATCATGTACAAGTTCTCCTTCTGTTTTAAACAACTTATTTTAAATCATATGCTGAGTGGATCAGAAAAGGGACTTTGTTATGGTTATTTAGCACTGTCATTTCATACTGATTGGTAAAACAGTAATTTATTTGCTCTCTTTCTACACTCTAGTAAATGGCACTTTAATTTATCATTAAAACACTGGCAGTTTCTTTGTGCCCTGGCTAGTTCTGCTTTGAGAGCAGTTTCTATATTGACAGTCTGCTTTAGAAATGAGTTAAAGCCATAATGTACAATATATTTTTTATATGAATAAGGAAAGTGTTGCTTACAATATTAATACATTTCAAGGTAGTTCGCTTTGACAGTCTTCCAGTTTAAACTTTGGATTTGTTGGGAAGGCCAAGCATAGATTAAATGATTATCATATCTATATGTAATATATGACCGCAAGAGTGTGTCTTACCTTTTACCATTTACGGAAAATCCCCCATAATTCGGGATATACAGTACAGTAAACATATAACAAAGCTGCCTATTTTGACTTCAATGGACATATTAAATTTAATATTTTATCATAGTTTAAAGTTAGGTCAAATAAAAGGTATGAAAAATCATCACGATATAAGGACTGTTACCAAGATGGTCTGTAAACTAATGCTATAGTAGGTGTTGATTCTACATTAGTACATAGAATAAGCACATCAGGAATGCATAATTATCTAGAGTTTTGATGTGATTTGCAGTTGATATCCTTGACACATATGCTTTGATTTTTTTAGGGCGGACTCCAGCAAATCCTGAATTTTAATTGGTGAATCATCAGTATCCCAGACGTAAACCTATGGCTATAAAATGCCACATATACAGCACACACTTCAGATGCAGGCTCCTAAAGATGAATTGGAGTTTATAAAATGAATGTAGCTGCTTCTCAAAATAATTCTACACAATTTTTTTCTTGTCCTTTTAGTCAACGTGCACAGTCACAACTTTGAACATGTGCAGGAGCCACAGGATTCCCAAATTAAACAAAGCACATACATTCACTCTGTAGACAAAAACCAGTACTCGCTTACCTTAACCTGTCTTGTCTCTATTTGCTTTGTGTCATTTATTTCTGTCTTGTTATTAGATGCAACTGAGAAGGCAAATTTCATATTTTCTTGTGTAAACTCGAGTAAATAAAGCAACCTTGAACCTTAAACCTTCAACCTTGACAGTTTTAAATGCAAACCGTGTTTTATGCTGTATTTGGAGGAAAATTACAGACAAAAGAAAAGAAAAAGCAAAAAAAGACATATTCTGTGAGACTTTTATTTATTTATGCTCATATTTCATGCACTTTTTCTTTACGTATTGTCACATTTCACAGTGCTTTTATTTATTTACATTTTTACTTATAATAGGGTGGAGATATGAAGTAAGGAGAAGAGCTGCCCTCTGAACACAGATTGTTATTTTTGTTTAGTTAGACAGTATTTGTGTTTTTCACTCTTTCAGTATTTTTTTCTCCTTTAATTAGCACCCCTGTGTATTTTTACATTTTTTTTATTCAGATGCTTGTTTTTTACAGTCACTGGTGTTGGTGCATCTATTTCATTTACTGAAGAATGCAGAGTATTCTCTTATCATCTTGTTATTATTCCTTCAGATGGTTTAGAGTTTTTAATCTTTCACCATTTTTCTTTCAATTTGTCTCTTCACTTTCACTCTTCCTATCCTTGTCAGGGTTATGGTGGCAACAGGCCAACCTGAACAGATTAGGCCTCTCTGTCCTTAGCAAGAGCTTTTCCAGCTCTTAGAAATTCTCAGATGCTTCCTGGCCACTTGAGAGATTTCATTCCATTTGTATGTCATAGATTTGCTCCTGGGTCTTGTCTAGTTACACAGCCCTGTAGGAAAAATCCAGGAGAATTTTGGCTATATGAATAAATCACTTCAACCAGCTCTTCTCAGTCTTATATTCTGAGATCTGTCAGTGTCAGCCTAGTTCCTCTCTCTGTCACAGCGAGTGAGCCATGAACCCTGCACAGGAAACACATTTTGGTTCTTTGTTCTCATAATCTCACTCTCTACAAAGCTTGTGAAAAAATGTGCAGATGGAGATGCAGACTAACGGGAAGATAAAACTCTTGCTTCATCAACTGTCCTGTCTAACATACACAAAACTGCTGCATTTGGACTGATTCAAAGAAATTTATCACAATATAACATAAGTTTTCTCAGGGAGGCTTAATAGGGGGATTCTTTGTGGTGAGTATGCTTGGGTTCCTCAATATTTCTTAGAGGTGTGTTGCCTGTGATATATATATATATATATATATATATATATACCCAATATGGATACCAAAGGCAAGCTAATAGGGTAAGGAGGCAGATACAGTAAACCACAATGAAAAATGTATCCTTATTATGGTTGCAATTAAATGTGGGAGAACTTTGCTTGGAAAAATGGAATGCCGAGAATCATTTCTGGAATTTATTTACCAGTAAGAGCCTAAAACACTGGGTGAGCCAAAATGCCCTTTTAAACCAAAAATTAAATCAAAATCAGAAAAGCTACTCAAAGCCACGATTTGGGTACACAACTCCAAGATGAAAGGGTAAGAGCCACATATAATTCCAGTAAGGTGGCAAGCAAAAATAGAACTGACCCAGGCATATTTGCTCTTGGGATAAGGAATGTAACTATTCTGGCAGAGAAAGAGCTGAAATTAATGCAGGGGTTTAAAGCTGGTTAGATGTAGTCATTCTCACCTTGATGGACACCATTTTTATTTTTTTATTAGTGTTTTTTTATTTTTGCTTTTATTTGGTCATTCTTTCCTGGAATAGGTATTACACAACAAGATCTAAAGCAGTGATTTCAAGTGGACAGCTCACTTTTATGAGTTGTTTGGTAGTGTTTAGTGTTATGTGCCATTCTCAGACATACATAAAGAATGTTCATCACACCCATTGAAATAGATATTTATTTGACATTGTTGATTTTTTTCCTGTTATCTTGTCCTAGGGACACACTGTTAAACAAGTTCCAGGAGGGAAAAATATTTTCCAGTTCAAGGCATTTACATTAGACATTTTGGTTTCATGAAATAGATTTATAAAAACGCTGATTCTGTAGTGCCCAATGTACCAGGAACTGGCATTGTTATCATTTTGCATTTACAACTCTCAATAAAAAAAGAACCTGCCATGGCAAAAATTACAAAGCGCTCTTCAAATTTTATGAAGGTTTATAACTTTTAGAGTAGAACACTATATTTAATTAGCTTCAATCAATAGAAAATACCAAAGGATCAGTACCTTTTTCCTTTAAGGTGGCACATGCACATAAAAAATAATCAAAAATTAAAACAATGGAATGTGATGATGTCATAGTCTAGATCGGGGTGCCCAATGCATCAATCGTGATCGACCAGTAGATCGGAAAGGTAGTGCAGGTAGATCGCATTGCATTCAAAAAAATTTTTTTAAACATTAGTCTATCATATATCCTCCCTATGGCATTTGCCACTTGATTGACATACAGGACGGCCAGTCTGAGATCTCTTTTCTTCTAACACACTGGTCACCCAGCACGCACGATCAAACGCGCGAGCAACTGCAAAACTCCGGCTGTGATCTAGTTAGTCTTCTAATTTATATCGACTAAAGAAGGGATTTAAAAAAAATTTGTTTGGGGAGGGTATGGGCTGGATGTGGAATTGGAAGAGGATTTTTTTTCTCACAATGTCACAATGGAAGTGCGTTTGTCTGATCTGTCAATCTATCATTGCTATTCCAAAGAAGAAAAATGTGGAAAGGCACTTTTGAACTGTTCATAAAAACTATGAAACTGACTTCCTTCAAAAAAGCGATCTGAGAAAGAGAAAGGAGAGGGAATTAAAATTGCAGTTAATTAGACAGCCGTCATTTTTCACTCGGCTGAATTCAAAAGCAAAGGCAGACACACCGGAGCATCGTTCTGGGTGAGTCACTCGATCATTAAGCATAAGAAGTCCTTCCAAGATAGAGAGATGATAAAAAGAGGCCTTCGTTGAGACAGATGGCTAGGGAGAAATTACTGCTGAGATTTCAATACAAGCAACTTAATAACAATCAATGGCCGCTAGACTTGGCATTTTCTTTCTGATCTGACCAACATGTTGAATGAGCTTAATTTACAGCTGCAAGGATAGGAGAAAACCATGGTAAATATGATTAGCTCAGTTAATGCTTTCAAACAAAAAATGCAACATCTGTCCTCAAAGCTGTAGCGCCTTGATTTGGGGAGCATCCAAAACCTCATGTCAGAGCTGGAGACGCAATGGAAGACGTGTGCGCAACTTGACAGCATACACTACACAGAGCAGATTGAAAATTGCCGGTCAGAGTTTGACAGACGGTTTCAAGACTCAGCTTTACTTGAGCCAATCGCTACATTTAAGTGCTATCCATTTAGGGAAGATGTGGAGGGTGATTCACCCACATCAAAAATTGCAACACTGTTTCACCTAAAACTCCTCTACAGTGGAGGATGAGATTTTGACACTACAGGATGACATTCAGCTGAAGTCTGGGGCTCTTGGACATTTTTGGAACTTACTCACAGAGGAAAAGTACCCAAACATGAGGAAATGTGCTACCTCCTTGACTGCATTATTCGGCTCTACTTATTTATGTGAGTCAGCCTTTTCCCACATGAAGATTATTAAATCCAAATACTGTAGTGACCATAAATGTACTGAATTGTTATTGTGCCATAAAGGTTATTCAGTTATGCAAGGTACGACAACATATATTTTATGTATAAAGTATACTCAGTATATGTGTGTGTATATATATATATATATATATATATATATATATATATATATATATATATATATATATATATATATATATATATAAAATTTTTAATGTAGGTAGATCATTTCAACCTGGTCATTTTAAGAGTAGCTCACAAGCCGAAAAAGTGTGGGCACCCCTGGTCTACATATTCTTTGCTTTTTTGTGAGTGGCAGAAGTTACCTAATCACAAAAAATAATGTCCACAATAAAACCAAAGACAATAAAAAGGAAACTGAACTGAATCAGGGAAATCAAGGGTTGAAAACTGTCATTTAAATAAGACTATCACTGTGAGGCAGAATAGGTGAGCTCATAAACCAGCTGATGGCACTGCAATAGGATATGCCAGCAAGATGCTTGAAACGCTGACAATGATTTGGGCAGGCTTGCTGTGCAGACTGTCATAACACAGCAGGTACATAAGAAAAATAAAAAGAAGTTGGCATAAAGTGTGCAGTGGGCTCCCCAGGCTGCTGAAGCAATATGGACACTTGAAAATGATGAAGCACGTGGTGCAATATCTCTACCTGTCCCTTGTTATATTCCTACATTATATTCATAGTTTGTTAGGCATTTTAAGCACTCATTTTTTCTTATTAGATTTTTGGGCTTTTGATCCCATATTTCATTTTTTCCTTTTACATCTGATCCATTATTTTATTCCTATATCATGGCTTTAATAATCCATTTGCTTTATGTACAATCAATTTCAATAGCATTCTCTAGTCAAGGTCAGATATCCCTCTAACTGCACCAATGGCTCACAGTAATATCCGTTTTTGAGTGCAAGCAAACACTTAATTTACAGACAAATAGTTTTTATTTCATATATTTTAGGTACACAATATTACAGAAATAATGTTGTTTAAGTTCTACTTTTGTGTGTTTTAAATGTTGTATGTATTTTCAATGTTAACTTATTCTAAAAGCTATTCCTCCAAAATAAACCTAAACACATCAAATTGTTGGCTAACATTACATTATTACAAACCTATTACAAGAATTGATTCCGTTTTTGCATTTTGAAATATATTATTTGGATAAACCAATAAACTGTACACATAGTAATCACTTGGATAAGATAATTTAGTGCTTAAATTGGCCGGCATCAAACAGCACTTTTATGTCAGAAACTGCATCCAAAACAGACCTCTCTGAAAGCAAAATACTGAATCTCTCTCAATGATAAATGATCCTACCTCTTACTACTGATTCCTCTGTCATGAGATATCAATAGAAACTAATTTGCTGAATGCCTCACAGGGCTGATTGACAATGACAGATAAGCAAACACAATGCTTTAATAATGATCCTACAATTCAGATTACAGCTTAAAGGTTAGCCTGTCAATATTATTTATTTTCATACTAAGGGAAAGCATTATTTATAAACGAAATCAACCCAAG
Source organism: Erpetoichthys calabaricus (assembly GCF_900747795.2). Lineage (NCBI taxonomy): Eukaryota > Metazoa > Chordata > Cladistia > Polypteriformes > Polypteridae > Erpetoichthys > Erpetoichthys calabaricus. The sequence goes on along the minus strand of NC_041396.2, from coordinate 100,186,778 downwards.
AGATAGATTCCCATTTGCATAGAAATGTTTATTTTTGGACAGCATGGAGGAGTTGTTGTAAGTACCGTTTCCAGGGGCCTGAATCAGAATTAATGTCCTACTCTCTGTCTGCATACAGCTTACATGTTCTCTTATGTAAGTATCCTGTTTTCTTCTCATGTCACAAAGATGTGTGTCAGTTTGGTAGGTGACTCTAAATTGTCCAAACATTAGTGAATGTGGGTTTATGATGTTCAGAGATGCTAATACCTTGTCCAGAAATGAACCATGTCTTATGCCACATTCTTTGACCGTCTCCCACCGCATCCAACTATGTACTGAAATTACTGAATTTATACAACAAATACTGTTTGACTGTGTTTCTGCTCAGTTTCTTGCTCCCACTCACTGCTGTCATCCCCTCTGAAGAGGGACATACAGTATACTATAAGAACAACTCAGGACATTGACATTGTAAGAAGCTCTTCTCTGCAAGCTGAGGTAATGGAGCAGCTTCATTTAGCTAGCTGCTGATAAGGCTGATGACTAGAGAAAGATCTCTTATGAAAAAGTGAACACCCTTCTACTTATAGATTGGCTATTTATATCTTTTTTGTTATTATTTTGCACTTTTGGTGGTGTTTACTGCACTATAAATCCTTTGAAGAGCACATTTGAAACAAACTGTTGAATATAGTGGTGCCTCTGAGGCTAAGAATCTGCACTGCTATCTGGAAGGGTTCAAATCCCATTACTGCCAAAAGGGATCCGACTCCATTGGACACTTAACCTGAAAAGTGCTCCAGGAGTGCTGTACAATGGCTGACCCTTTGCTCTGACCTCCAAAGGTCATGTGAAAAGATAATTTCCCCCCAGGGACTACTGAAGTATATCAAATCAAATCAAAAAAATTAAATATTCAGTATATGTCAGGACAACCTAACTTGATATACTGGTGGAATCCCGTTGTAATGAAATTCATGGGACCATAAAAATATTTCGTTATAATAGAATTTTTTTTAACCATCAGTTTAAAACCATATAGGCCATAGAATTTCCAAACAGCATCAGACTAAAACCATCTAAACCATCACAGAACACATGCAAACATCTAAACTCATTTATACAGAAAGACTAATGCCTTTATTACAGTGGCACAGTATTTGGTGCTGCTGTCTCAGAGATCCAGCTTCAAGGCTATCCTTCAAATCTGAGAAAAATATGCATGTTTGGTTAATTGGTGATTTTAAAGTAGCCCTGGGTAAATATGAGTAATGATGTTTGGGAGCTTTGCTATAGGCTAGAGTCAGGCCCTCTAGGCCTGGTCTGCTGTGATCCTGTATTGAATTAAATGGGTTGTATTATATACAGTATGTAACTTGGACACATGATGACAAGAATATACAGTCATATGAAAAAGTTTGGGAACCCCTGTCAGCCTGCATAATAATTTACTCTACTTTCAACAAAAATGAAAGGAGTGGTATGTCTTTCATTTCCTAGGAACATCTGAATACTGGGGTGTTTTCTGAACAAAGATTTTTAGTGAAGCAGTATTTAGTTGTATGAAATTTTAAAAAATGTGAAAAACTGCCTGTGCAAAAATGTGGGTTCCCTTGTAATTCTGCTTATTTGAATGCATGTAACTGCTCAATACTGATTACTTGCAACACCAAATTGGTTGGATTAGCTCGTTAAGCCTTGAACTTCATAGACAGGTGTGTCCAATCATGAGAAATGGTATTTAAGGTGGTCAATTGCAAGTTGTGCTTCCCTTTGATTCTCCTCTGATGAGTGACAGCATGGGATCCTCAAAGCAACTCTCAAAAGATCTGAAAACAAAGATTGTTCAGTATCATGGTTTAGGGGAAGGCTACAAAAAGCTATCTCAGAGGTTTAAACTGTCAGCTTCAACTGTAAGGAATGTAATCAGGAAATGGAAGGCCACAGGCACAGTTGCTGCTAAACCCAGGTCTGGCAGGCCAAGAAAAATACAGGAGCGGCATATGCGCAGGATTGTGAGAATGGTTACAGACAACCCACAGATCATCTCCAAAGACCTGCAAGAATATCTTGCTGCAGATGGTGTATCTGTACATCATTCTACAATTCAGCGCAATTTGCACAAGGAATACAATATCTACATATATGGCAGGATGATGAGAAAGAAGCCCTTTCTGCACTCATGCCACAAACAGCGTCGCTTGTTGTATGCAAATGCTCATTTAGACAAGCCAGATTCATTTTGGAACAAAGTGCTTTGGACTGATGAGACAAAAATTGAGTTATTTGGTCATAACAAAAAGTGCTTTGCATGGTAGAAGAAGAACGCTGCATTCTAAGAAAAACACCTGCTACCTACTGTCAAATTTGGTGGAGGTTCTATCATGCTGTAGGGCTGTGTGGCTAGTTCAGGGACTGTGGATGAATTCAACCCAATATCAACAAATTCTTCAGGATAATGTTCAAACATCAGTCACAAAGTTGAAGTTATGCCAGGGGTTGGACATTGCAAGATAATGACCCCAAACACAGTTCAAAATCTAAAAAGGCATTCATGCAGTGAGACAAGTACAATGTTCTGGAATGGCTGTCACAGTCCCCTGACTTGAATGTCATCAAAAATCTATGGGATGATTTGAAGCAGGCTGTCCATGCTCGGCAGCCATCAAATTTAACTGAACTGGAGAGATTTTGTATGGAAGAATGGTCAAAAATACCTCCATCCAGAATACAGACACTCATCAAAGGCTATAGGAGGTGTCTAGAGGCTGTTATATTTGCAAAAAGAGGCTCAACTAAGTATTGATGTAATATCTCTGTTGGGGTGCCAAAATTTATGCACCTGAAATACTACTGTTTTCATAAGGCATGTCATATATTAAAAGGAAGTTGCTACTTTGAAAGCTCAGCCAATGATAAACAAAAATTCAAAGAATTAAGAGGGGTTCCCAAACTTTTTCATATGACTGTATAGGGAAAAATCTACACAGATATAGGGTCAAAATGAACACTCTCTACAAACAGTACTTTAGTATGGATTCTAACCCAGCACACTGAAGCTGTTTAGCAGCTCTAGTAGCTACTCCACCATTGTGCTGCCTGCTGAAAATCTTATTTAAATTTAGTGAGCTTTTAATAGATACTGCAAATTGTTTTTATAATGTAAACTTAACCTTCAAGAATGAGATGTTTAAATACTTACAGGTAAGTGACTGTCTACATAGATGTTGAACATTCTCCAGGTGTTCACATGAGTTTTCACTTGGTAACTTGTTTTCCTATCATATTTTGAACACATGCATGTTAGGTTAACTGGCATCTTAAATCTGGCCAGATATGAGTAAGTGTGAATCTCACCTGTAAAAGGCTTATGATGTCGTCCAAGGCACTGACTGTGTTTTTTTCTGTGATATTGCTGAAAAAAGCTGCAGTTCCCTTAACTCTCCAAGTAAGTTGAGAAAATGAATTATTGGGTAGACAGATGGACAAAAGCCTTTGTTAAATAAGTTGTTTTCTATTTAAATGAATACTATATTAACATAAATTTGCATAGTTTTCTAACACTGAACATTCAAAATTGTATTGTGTAATTGCAGTTTGAGGTACATCTGTTATTTTTGTGATAAAAAAAAAATCTGATGTTAGAAAGAAACAGATATGAATGATACAGAAATTGTCTTAAAAATACTGAGATAAAAACTTTGAATTGTTGTTCATCATCAGAAATGATTATGCAGAATGTGAAAAATTCCAAACACATAATCTTCCTTGAACCCTGCAAAACAAATATGCAGTAATAATTCCATCAACAAAAACATCAGGATTGCAATCAGCTGGCATGTTTACATTTGCTTCAATAACCCAATTATTCATAGAAACCTGATTTCTAAAATACCATGTAATACCCTTATGCTAGTTAGAGTTATAGGGTTATTGGCCTCTTATTGATTAACAGAGGTAGATTTCTCTTCGAATAAATAATAATGTGGCTATGTAAACCCCTAATTGAGTTACTGTTAAGGATTTTGTAGCCTGCACGTGTCTGTTACACTCTTTCAGCCTGCACATACTGTATATTTGCTTCGCATAAGCTTTCAGCAACCTCAGGTAGAAGCGTCTACAAAATTATTTCCAGAGGCAAATGTTTGAGTGACTGCATTATTCTTTTGTCTGGCTGAAATAATCAGTTTCAATATATTAGAAATTACTAAATTTGTGTTGATGAACTGAATGTACAGTGCTGGATTCAGCAACACAATCTCAAAAGCTGTAGGGAAACATGTAAAAAGTAATGATACTATGTTATTATTCCAACAGCACTGGGTGTAAGACAAGAAGCACTCGTACCGGGAGCTTTGCAGGGCTCAATCGCACAGCCAACCAAAAAGGAGTGCACTGCGTGCAATCCAATAACAGAAACCTATAAGTAAAGCGTCAGTTTGACTAAACATATGTGTAAAACACAACACTATTATCACCGGGGTCATGTTTATTTTATAATTCATGGTGACTGATGATAACATTTAACTCTTTTTGTTCAGTTTAATGATTCTGGAGTGTTTTGACAATAAATGGGGATTATTAAGAAACCAAGTTTCTGCCTAAATTGGGTTATTCACCCTAACCTGATTATGTGTGCATGTACTGTAAACACACTGAAGGAGACAGAAATAAAAGCCTGTTATCCCAGGTTAATCATCTAAGGAATTTACTTGGATTCACTTATTCACATATCAGAGCCAATCAACAAATGCCAGAGTTTATAGTATTTACAGATGAACCTCGTCTTCCAAGTCTGTAAAGCAGATACACTGATAGGAAATTGAAAAAGAGCAAAGTCAAATTTGAAGTAGTAGGATTCAAAGTCATACTGTATATTTCTGCATTTTTATGTTTCCAGAATGCTACCTAAAAAAACAAAATGAATCCCATTCACCCAATTTCATGGTTGCTTCACAGCTACTGGAGTACACTGCACCCACATATGATGGTGCTGTACAGCCTTGACTAGAGGCAAACAGACTTAACAACTTGCTCCTTATAACATTTTGGGAAGGGAATCCCTGATTTCAAAATCCATCCAATTTCTAGATTATTTTCAAAAAACAATCATCATGTTTCCCTAGCCTAAGAACGCTGCATACATCTGAGATGCTGGGAAAATGAAGAGAACTCCACAAGAGTATCCAGTTAATGGTGAAACATTATTGGACTGCAGAAGGCCCAGGGAGCTCAGTTTAGCAACTTCCCTGAAAGTGTGCGATGTGAAAGGTGTCCCCTGGTCGGTTAAGACTTCTTTGGGAATGCCAACTTGCGCAAAGTCCCCTACAAGTTCCCGGGCAATTATTATTTGAGTTTGCCGATCTCAATGGGATGGCTTCTGGGTATCGGGTTGCATAGTCCATCAGCACCAGCACTATATACCTGTGGCCTCAGCAGGAAAGCTCTAACAGACTGACAATGTCTATGCCAATCCGCTCAAATGGGATATCAATTATCTGGAGGGGAATGTGCTACCGCCGAAGTATCTGGACTAACTGACATTCGGGGCAGGACTTGCAAAAAGCGCCGGACCTCCTTGTGTACCCCTGGCCAATAGAAGCGTGCTGTAACATGCTCTACCGTTTTTTCAGTACTGAGGTTGAGCCCGTAATAGATGGGTGTGAGCTAGCTTTCAAATTTTGTGGTGGTATGGCTGCAGGATGAGGAGCTGGCTTTTGGATTCCCCCTCATGATCTACCACCCAATACAACAGATCATTTTTTAAGGCAAAGGTAGGCCCTGATGACGTCGAAATAGGGGTGGGGTTGCTGTTTACGGCTGAGACTGCATTTCTTGCATGCTTCAAGGAATCATCGTTCCACTGCTGTCGTTTAAAGGATGCGGGCAGGGAGCAGAAGCGAAGCTGCAGCAAGGTGAGTGGATCAGGGGCACTTCCTGCTGGCTTGGGCTGGCCGGGATCCCATTCAGACGTCCCTGGTTCAGCCCTCCGCTGGGTCCAGGTCTGCCTGCTCATACTGGGTTGAAAACCCCTTTGCCTTCTCTTTTAGCCTCTTCGGTCCAAGCAGACATGGTGAATCCAGGTTAGAGTTTCTTTGGGGCCAGTCTCTCCCTAGTATCATGGTGTATGGAGATACTGGCAGGACCACCACCCGCAATTATCGGAGCAGGCCCTGTGTCCAAATCCAGTAATAATGGAAGCTATCAAACTTAAGAGAAAGACATTCTTGGCAATATTAGGACAGTGGCTTCCTCGTTTTACTGAGGGGCAGCCACAAACCAAAAAGACATCAATTTCAGCCAAAGAGGCATTAGTTGGGCTTGGGTTCATCTCTGTGGCCAAGGCTGGGACCATGTAGTGGCAAGGCTACACATGTAGATGAGATCTAATTGTAAATGCTAAAAGCACTGCATATTGTGGGGGGTGTTTTAGTTAATTTTCCTCTTCAATGATATACTCAACCTCCCTGGGAAAGCTTATTTTAGGATACTGGAATGCAGACTCACTCTAATAGCTGAACCTCAGACTCAGAAGTAGCAATGTGGACTTTTATACTGACCATACAACAGTGGACCAACTCTTTCTCCTTGCATGGATGATTTGAATGGTCAATGGAGTTAGGCAATCTTTACAACATGTTCTTTGCAAATCTGGAAAAAGCTTATGACCATGCACCCATGATACTTTGTGAAAAGCACTGCATTGCAATGCAAGAGTATCTGGACCTACGTCAGCTACTTTATGCTGTTTGGTTCCTGTATTTGCCTAATCAAAGTAGTGTGTATACACTTTAGTTGGGACTGTTGGTACTACTTTAGGCCTTTGAATTTGACTTTACTCTTACTCTATTTTCTTTTCTATGCAAATAATTTGAAATTTGGAATTTGGATGGTTTTGTGTTTAGTTCTGTGGTTGTTCCCTTTAATATATTAATACATAATTTTAACAATCATAGTAATAGAAGTAGGTTTCCTTTTTTATCTTCATTTGTCTTTTTAAATATTTTCATTATTTTGCTTTTGGAGTGGGGGGGTGATTTCTGCTTAGTATTTGGAAGCTACCACTTTTATTTCTATTAACTTCTTGTTAACAAGTAATGTTTCCAGGCGCACTTCTATTTAATTAAGCAATTAAGTTCAACAACTGTAATCTAACTATTAAGGTTTTGTGTTGGTGTTACAGAAAACCCTTTAGTCTTTTCCTTTTTGTCAGCCATTAAATTATATTAGAAACTCATGCTAGAATTTGACACAACCAAGAGTGTGTTTTGTCTCCTCTCCTGTTCATGTTTTACAAGATATTAAGGTGCCGGTTTGAAGTTTGAGAACCAAAGAGTGGTATCTCTGATGTTTGCAGATGACATTTTCAGACTGTGCTCATACTATAATGTGTTAATATAGCCAGGATAAAAATTAGCACTTCTAAATCTGAGGTTATGATCCTCTCCCTTCAAAGAACAGCTTCTTCTATACAGGTAGATGGTGAGCAGCAGCCCCAAGAAGAAAAGTTCAAGTAACTCAGGGTTTAGTTTACGAGGAAGTTTAGATGTAATGGGTGGAAGTGAGTTCAGTAGGGGAGCATGGTCTGGAAATGGACGGACAACCTGGTTGGAGTGGAGGTGGTCTTTCTTTCTGATGATCTGCAGAGGAGGGAGAGGAGACATTAATGCACTCTGACCCAGTGTTTTAAACCCATTGACTGCCTCCCATGCGCGCTGTGTGAAACATGATACACAGTTAATATGAAGGCACTGATAATCTGTCTTTATAATGAAGTTAATTAGCACAGAGTAGAAAATAAAGCTGTGAATTTAACATCTGTAGTATTTCATTTTGCTGTTGTGTTACAGCCACATCTGAACACCCATTTAATCTGTATGCTGGTAAAACAGACCATCCCCCTAATATGGCTTAGTTATTTAACTGTCCAAGTACTGTAACTCTCATATCACTCATTTTTTAATGGGTCAGCATAACTTTAACTATAACCACGTCACTTTTGCGCAGTCTATCAACAATGTATAAGTAGTTATGAAATTGCAGATTCTAGATACATTTGAAAAGAAAATGAAGCTCAGAAGAGGAGCATTTCAAAAATGAATGCAGTTATCTTATAAGATTACCTTATGAAAGAATCTGCACAGAAATAGAGACAAGCAAGTCAGGTAGTTACATGTTTAAAATGGTTTGAATTCCACTTTCTGACAGTCATAAAGATAAGACTTGTTAGACTTGAAATATTTGTGGATATCAGAGAATGCCAGCCAGCTCACTGAAAGCTGCAGGGGGCAGACAAAAATCAAAGTCTATTACATCTTGCTTAATGGTAAGTTTATCAAAATCCCTTCCACTACGAAATTTGGGCTGATGGACAAGTGTCTTGAAATGCACTATATTGATCAAAGCACATATTTTTTTTCCGAAAGTAAGTTTAAAAATATTTTTTTGAAACTTTTATTTTCACGGAGTAATAACACTAAAATGCCTTACTGTAAGTAGACAGAGGAATTTGCAAATGATATTCTATGCAAGCTTTTTAAAGGATTTTAATTACTGCAGTCAAGTACCATATTTAAATAATTGTCATACATACGAAATATATTGTCATGATCAGGGCTGAATTTTAGGGTCTTGTAGCCTTTTTCTATAGTAGACATCATTTTGCATAGCCATCGTTAGGGTTGCATCCTGCATTTCTATGGGCGTGGTCTCCAGGGTTGTGACGCCGGGTTCATCAGTAGGACAGGATAAAAGGTCAGTATATGCACCAAGCTTTTATTCGATCTGTGGATAAATCCTTTAAACTCTAATAGAAATTTTCTCTTTGTTATTGATTTTCGTGTCTTGCCTGGCTTTCGACTTTTTGCCTAAATTTTGATTGAGATTCTCGCTTTTCATCTGGGTTGCCAGCTCGACTCAAAAAATGTTGTTCTGTGTTTACTACCAAACCAGAACATATACAAGTAAAAAAAAATAATTCAGACACATTTCTCAGGGATGGATAATTCTAATCCAGTACTTTCATTTCTCTTATTCTTTAATTATTAAAGATGTCTAGCATTTTAATACATGTGTTGAAATTTCTTTTGACACATACTGTGCCCATATGTCCCTTAAATAGCTGCTGCAGCCACAGGGTTATGAAAGAAACATGCTCTGATATGGGTTCCTATGTGCTTGACATTGCAGCTATGGAAAGAATCCCTCCAGCACACTTGACATCTTTCACTTCCCAAGTCTGGTCAGTAGTGATGTTGGCAGTGAGATACCGTGCATTCACTCATTTGTCATCTTCATCTACAACTCCAACACCAACATCAACAGTCTGAAACACCATCACACCACTGTGAAATATTATACATACAATGCTTCCAAACAGAAGGCCTTGAGAAGGTCGATAATTGAGTTGTGACTAGATATGAAAGACACAGAGCAGGAAATGAAAGAAAAAGTGAAACAAAATGGAGAGTAAAATAGGGTGTGAAATAAATATTATTGTTGCCTAACTGAATGAAGGGAAATACATGTTAATATCCGCGTTGAGCTGGTGGAATAGATATTGATTTTGACAGACTGCCCCTGAAAAAGAATGCAAAACTCCTTAGAATAGATTAACAGATTCCCAAAATAGACCATGAAAAAAACTGGAGAATTGTTAGTATTTCTGAAGGGGTTGAATGTGGAGATTCTGATAAATTCAGGTCAGAGTTCTGAACTAGAACTAAAACCCTGGTTAATGTCATTAAGAAAAATGATGAAATTAAAATTGCACATTGCTTAGATGTTCTGCACGGGCTCTTATTGTCAGATTTGAGAAATTTTGGAAATTTGGAAAACAAAGAATATGTTATGCTGCGTCAGAAAGAAGAAAAAGATTCCTTTAGAGAACAGTAAGAACTACATCTCTCTGGACAATCCTGTGATGACTGCATATACAGTGAAGATATTAGGCAGAATCTGCATACTGTGTGCATTCACAAGCAGAGACATGTACAATTCACCTGAAGGCATGGTGATGAATTTGAAGGTATATTTTCTAGATATTTTTAAAACTTGTATAGGGTTTCATGAAAGACTAGTCAAGGACCAGAAAAGATAATATGAATGGATCTAAAGAGGTAATCAGTGGAGACTACTCTGTTACAGAAAATATAAGAATACAGTAGTATAGCTAAGGTCTTGTTAAGTATTAATGATGAATTAATATGCATTGAATATGACAATTAATTGTCCTTATTGTCATTTATTCTTAATTATTTTAATTCATGATCTTAATTATTTACCTGTCTAAGGTTAGTAGATCTGCTTATAGCTGCTTTATGTCTTTCATGTTAAATTTAACATGCTATACATTTATTACAGCGTGGGGAAGCTGCAAATCCCAAGGGTCACCATAAGGAACTAATTTAATAAACTCTTTTACAATTTCAGAAATCTTGTCAGCATAATGGTCTGTGACTAAATTTAATGTTATTTGTGTAATTCAACATCAAATATATTTTATAGTAATAGGTAAACTGGGTTTGATGCTGAAATTGATTGATAGAACAATTACCAGATTTCGTCAGCTTTATTAGTATTATTAATAAATAACAAGTCTTTGTTGGGTAGCTCTAGTTTGTGAGGCATGGTGCCCCATTAGTTAATGCAGCAGCCTAACAGCATCAGACTTGTGAGTTATTTCCAACCCCCATAAAATAAAAGAAAAAAACAAGCTTCATCACATAGTGGTATATATGAGTACTTGTGGCCTTTCTGTTAATATGTACACATATGGAAATTTCTCTGAAATCACACATTAACAAGGTGCTTTTGCCTACTGAACTGCCACTCCCTGGTCGTTTTTTTTGTTTATTGCACCCTTCTCTATAAAGCAGTTGCTTCCTAAGATGATTGAACCAACATGTTTGGCACCAAAAATCGTACTATGGTCAGAGTCATTTATGTCACCAGTTTTGGCTATTTCAATGTTTGGTCAAAAAACAAAAGTTTTTGAAAATATCCAGTTGCTATGCTAACTTTGGGATTTTTTTTTAAAAATACATTTTGTGTGCTATGTAGGGAAAAGATTACTAAACGAAGGTTTGGAACTTTTGGTTTTGTTTTTGATTTCAGTTTCTATATTCTGTTTTGAGTTAAGACGATCATTTTCTTATGCCTTTGTTTGTGTACTAAGTTATACCTGGACAATGAGTTTTCTTTTAAATTGTGTCTAAAGTAGCCCTTTTATCTGTTTGAAGTAAACCCTTGTGATTTGATGTAACTTTTTTCATTTCAGCAGAATAAGGATACAGCTATAAATTGTCAATCTGATTTCGTTACAACCGCATATCATTGCAGCAAGGTTAGGATCCTCAGTTTAAAAATTCATACTTTGTATGTGAACAGAAAACTGCAGTAGTTTCACAGTTTATTTTTGTTTAATTTTTTCAGATAAAGTTGCTTAATTGAAATCAGAATTACAGCTTTAAAGAAGCTTAATCATGTTTTTCTCTCACATTACTGTAAAATCAGTAAATGAGTCACCCATTGCAATACAAATATGTCTACTGGTACTGAACCAGATAATGAAAAAACATGTTCAAGGAACAGCTGACGGAGTATCCCAAACCACAAACTGTGTCAATTTCCAGCAATATTTATGCAAACAGGTACATTAATCAGCCAAAAGTTGTAGCTGCTGCATGGATATATTTAACAGCTCCACCAGCCAATGTGGCAGGTGAACAGTTGTCGAGTAAGGGTAAGTACATTTATACAGATCACTACAATAATCTGCTTGGCAAGAAAATGAATTTAAATGGAATAAAAATGAATTTAAATGAGTTTAGCACAAGGCTGCAACATTGCAAAATGAGAAAAAAGTAATAGGGTCTCAACACTTTCTGAACCCACTATATGTAATAATAAATTATTATAAATAGTGACAACTGCAACTGATTTTTATAGTCTTTGTTTCAACTAGTGTATACAGTACATTGATGTTTCTATTGTCACACACATGCGATTAGGGAGCAGCTGAAGGGCTCAACAAAGTGTGATACAACAAAGAAATCAGGTTTGGAACAAGGCAAAAATATCTCTCCCTCTTATTTAACAGAAAAATTGAAGAATAAAAGTACCTTTTGGACGACTGGCAGACGATCTCACTTCCACATGTACAACAACAATGGCATTATTTCCGGCCCCACCTGATGACTTCACTTCCAGCTTCAAGTTTTACACGTCATTTCCACCTTTCTGTTGTTTTCCCAGCATTCCCTCTGTATCTCATTTCCTGTCAGTTCATTATAAAAATCCACTCATTTCCTGATTTTTTGTCCTCATTACAATTCATTTTTTTCAATGTATCAGTCTGGAAATACACCTTTGTTTCTTGCAATATACAGGGCTACCACCCCAAACCTTTACAAGTGTGCTGTCTCTATTTGTATCTTCACACTATCCATTCCTGAAAGGTCATGTGCCTCTACTTTCTTTAAGAATTTAACATTAAAGAATTATGGTTTATTTAATCTTTAAATTTCTTGTATGTAGTTTTGCTGTGAAAAAAGGATTAGGCATCTCGTGAGAAAAAAATAAACATTATCTAGATGTGCTGTAGAATGGATTTCTTCAAAATGTGGGCTTCATTTGGTGAGGCAAACTCATGAAATCATGGCTGTTATTTTTCAGAGGGATTTAATGTTTAGTAGCCATCAAGTAATTGTGAGCAAGAGTAAAAAATGTGTTCATCATTGCAATTAAAATGAAAGGAAACCAGTATGTACCTTAAATTCTGTAAAAATGGGATTAACTTAATGTTGTTTAATATTGTTTGTGTCAGAGTGCTTAGAGCATTTAATTCTAAACAGAAATGTGGGTTACAGATTCTTCTGATTCTTCACATTCTTCTGTGTGCTAACTTTATTTCAGACTTGTGTGTTGTCCTTTTTTGTAAAAGTAATCAATAGTAAATTATTTTTCTATCATGGCACAAATGCAGTGTACCAGTTGTTTAGCTTTTACCTCTTCTTAAGCAATTAAATGTTCAGCTAATTTTTGTTTTCAGTTCTAAGTACTCTTAAGTTTTTATCTTGTTTTCAACTGACAATAGAATAAGGATTAAGAGTCAGTCACTGCATGATGGTCATATGAATGGAAGTGACAGCCATAGAAGTCCAATTCTACATCCTTGTCCTATTTAACTACTTGACATGTCAAGTCAAAGTTGAGTCAAATTTTAATTATTGAACATATTTTAAAACAGCAGAAGTCGACCAAAGTGCTGTACAGCTTCCAAAAATACACCAAAATATGCAGTATATGCATATACAGTAAATAAATACATAAAAATAAATACTCACATATAAGTTACGAAAGCTAAGTCAAAAAGATAGGCTTTCAGGTGGGATTTAAAAGTGACCAAAGTTGGTGCTGACATGTTATGCTATGAATGGCAAAACAAAAAGACAAGAATAAACAAACAAACAAATGCCTGAAAAAAAAGGTAAAACAAATGGTGAAAACTGCACAAAAATGTGGCCAAAATTCTAACTGCAAACGTAATCAAATTGAAGTCCTGTTTATTGAAGTTAGAGATTAGAGACTTAATTAAGGATCCCTTTTTAAACTGGGGATAGTTCTTGTCCCATTCCAGTTAATGTATCCTGAACAGGTACAAAAATATGGGTTTGTTATGGAAGATTCATTAAAATGTCAATTCAATAATTTTGTTCTTTTCTTCTTAATAAAGAAAACCTACAGCAAATTTTAATAGAACAAAGATGCTAAGAAAATATGTTTACAGTTCAAAAAAATGTTTATCAAAGAATCAGATCTTTCACATACTGAAACCACACAAAATTTTCAATCTGAATTAGGTGTTGGCTTTTTTTAAATAAAGCAGTGTCCAGTTTCCAGCCTAAGAAGGTGGTGTTGTGATGTCTGATATCTTTGTTTTTCTCTAATCTTGGATGATCAGGAAATCAAATGGCCTGACTTTTGTATGGTCACATCCATCATGTCATACATCTTGTGCTGCGTACTGTAACAACCCAGCAACAACATGGTGCTGCCCATAATGAAAACATAATAATGTCAAATAGATGCTAAAAACAAATATTTAGATCTTTATTTGTTCCCAGATGGAAATTTGGCTATTTACAGAAGCTCAGTAAATAAATAAATACATATACAGGTGCTGGTCATAAAATTAGAATATCATGACAAAGCTGATTTATTTCAGTAATTCCATTCAAAAAGTGAAACTTGTATATTAGATTCATTCATTACACACAGACTGATGTATTTCAAATGTTTACTGTATTTCTTTTAATGTTGATGATTATAACTGACAACTAATGAAAGTCCCAAATTCAGTATCTCGGAAAATTAGAATATCAGTTAAGACCAATGCAAAAAAAGGATTTTTAGATATGTTGGCCAACTGAAAGGTATGAACATGAAAAGTATGAGCATGTACAGCACTCAATATTTAGTTGGGGCTCCTTTGGCCTGGATTACTGCAGCAATGCGGCGTGGCATGGAGTCGATCAATCTGTGGCACTGCTCAGGTGTTATGAGAGCCCATGTTGCTCTGATAGTGGCCTTCAGCTCTTCTGAATTGTTGGGTCTGGCATATTGCATCTTCCTCTTCACAATACCCCATAGATTTTCTATGGGGTTAAGGTCAGGAGAGTTTGCTGGCCAATCAAGAACAGGGATACCAAGGTCCTTAAACCAGGTACTGGTAGCTTTGGCACTGTGTGCAGGTGCCAGGTCCTGTTGGAAAATGAAATCTGCATCTCTATAAAGTTTGTCAGCAGCAGGAAGCATGAAGTGCTCTAAAACTTCCTGGTAGATGGCTGCTTTGACCTTGGACCTCAGAAAACACAATGGACCAACACCAGCAGATGACATGGCACCCCAAACCATCACTGACTGTGGAAACTTTACACTGGACCTCACGCAACATGGATTCTGTGCCTCTCCTCTCTTCCTCCAGACTCTGGGATCATGATTTCCAAAGGAAATGCAAAATTTACTTTCATCAGAGAACATAACTTTGGCCCACTCAGCAGCAGTCCAGTCCTTTTTGTCTTTAGCCCAGGTGAGACGCTTCTGACGCTGTCTCTTATTCAAGAGTGGCTTGACACAAGGAATGCGACAGCTGAAACCCATGTCTTGCATACGTCTGTGCGTGGTGGTTCTTGAAGCACTGACTCCAGCTGCAGTCCACTCTTTGTGAATCTCCCCCACATTTTTGAATGGGTTTTGTTTCACAATCCTCTCCAGGGTGTGGTTATCCCTATTGCTTGTACACTTTTTTCTACCACATCTTATCCTTCCCTTCGCCTCTCTGTTAATGTGCTTGGACACAGAGCTCTGTGAACAGCCAGGCTCTTTAGCAATTCTAATTTTCCGAGATACTGAACTTGGGACTTTCATTAGTTGTCAGTTATAATCATCAACATTAAAAGAAATAAACATTTGAAATACATCAGTCTGTGTGTAATGAATGAATCTAATATACAAGTTTCACTTTTTGAATGGAATTACTGAAATAAATCAACTTTGTTATGATATTCTAATTTTATGACCAGCACCTGTATATATTAGGGGGCTCCGTCTCCTGCGCGCTTCGCTTGTGAACCCCTGGGTTTGTTTAACCGGAAATACAATTTAAAGAGATTTTTTTTCATGGGAATTGTTACATATGCATTATGTTCACTGTTACTTTAAAACTTCAGAAAAAACAATATTTGGAATTAACTTTTCTTCAAGATCGCATTGAATTTTGATTCCTTGTTTGGTCTTACATCATGATAACACCACGTAAATCATGTGTATCACAGCCCCATTTTTGAACATCTTTACGACTTTCTACTTTGTCTTCTTCTCTTTGTCTTTTATTTGTGACACCGCTTGGATCTGCTAGGTTTTCAACTCCACTTGGTCTGGGATGATTATCACATTCCTTTATTTCACCGAGTAATAATTTCCATTTGTTAGCGCTGAGATCTTTACTCTCTTTTTTTTTTGATACTTTCGAATTTTAGTACCATGATCTTTGTTTGTAAGTAGGGAGTGACTAGCAAAGGTCACCGTCTCATGGGACTATATATATATAGACACAATATGGTCTGAACACATATCAAAATGACAAAAAAGAAGAAAATTTAAACAGAAAGAAAACTTCTGACTTGGCAGACACAGTCAGAATGAAGTATTATGTAGATGTATTGCTGTTGGTATAAAGGAGCCCCAATAGCGTTTCCTAACACACTTTTGTTGAATAATTTGTTGGCTGAAAGTTCTCAGTGTTTGTGTGTCAGAGAGAGGATGTTCCACATTGTTCGTAGTGTCACTCTATTTGTACTAATTCTACTCATTTGCTACCACCTCCAGGGGGTCCAGAGTGTGTCCCATAACTGAGCCTGCTCTTTTAATTAGCTTGTTAGTTCGGTGGATCTCTCTTGAAGTGATGTTACTGCACCAGCACACCACAGCATATGAAATCACAATGGCCATCACAGATTTGTAGAAGATGTGAAGGATGTCACATCTGTATATAGTTCCTTTTGTTCCGAGACCAATCAATCTTGTTATTGATGTTGACCCCCAAATACTTGAAGGAGTGCTTCACCTTGATAAACACTCCCTGAATAGTGACTGGACATAGAGACCCTTTGGTGTGGTGAAAGTCAATAACCAATTCCTTGGTTTTTCTGATGTTAAGATGCAGACAGTTATCTTTCTCTTCACCTCTGTGCCTTCTTTCTCATAATTCTTGTTGTTTTCTTCCCCTTTTCCTTCTAGTACTTGGACTCCCATTTAAAACTCTGTGGTAAACAGGTGCAGCAATCATGACTCTGGCGCTAGCAAAGGAACAGATCAATCCTGCACATGTGGACATGTACGCAGGATTTCCCACTCCAGAGCCGCTCCGCCAAGTTACCTACACCACCCCGGAAATCTGAGCGTGTTATTTATTTATTCATTTAAAATATACATGACACAGACCCACTATATCAAAATCATCTGTTATAGCTGAAATGTAGAAGCTTTCACTCCTAGTTAAAAATTTATGCATAAGAGCAAAGCATCCTGGGGAGGCAGTTAGTTGGGAGTTCAGTGCCTACCAGAAAAATGAAATATCTTCATGAAGTGACAAAATAATAATAACAATAATAATAATACATTGTAAAACAAGAAGAACAAACACACTAAAAAGGTTTGGTGTACTTAGCAATCAGGATAAATACGAGTAATTAATGCAAGAGGCCTTTACTGACATGAGTCCAAAACAAAACTGAAATACAACATGGAAACATGGCTGTTATATAGTTGGGTGACAAGAAGAGGTGGGTTCAAAGGGACCAGACGTGGAAGTGACATCCTTAGGAGGCAGGGTGATAGGACCAGAAGAGGAAGTGATGTCTCTAAGAGTTGGGGTCTTTTGTTGGTCTGCAAAGGAAAAAAAAAGAATTCAGAGTACAATGCCAATCACTGGTCCGGTAGAGAAACATTTATTCGAGCCCTTAAGCTGTGTCCCACGCACATGTGTGTGACATTTTTTTATATAGCACCTGTCCCAAAAGCATTGTATTTCTAATATGTTTCTCTATATCTCTCTTACCATATTGAGAGTCCACCACAAAGAAACATCCATCCTTTAACTCCAAAACATTAAATGTGTTTGGGGTGCAAAGTGCATACTACAGTGTAGACCTGTGGACAGAATGAAGCTCCACTTTACTATCCCCAAAAAAATACAAAAGTACTGTGTTAGGTCTAAAGTGGCCAAATGCACTTTATATAGTAAATACATAGTATTTAAGAAAATACTTCTAAAAGATCCATTTTAAATGTTTATTTTGTGTAACAACTCTAGGGGGCGTGCCAGCAACCCAACCTGACACAGACAGACGCTAAAGGCACACTGATAAAACAAAGATACTTTTATTTTTCTTCTCCACGTGGGAAACACCTTCCCTGTTTCCCACAGGCACAACTCAGTCCCACAAGCACAATAGCACAATAGTAATACTTCATTTTCTTCTCTCTTTTACACCATCCATAACAATTGTCTATATTTAACTTAAAATAATCACAATGTGATGATGACCATAAAATAACCTCAATTTGAAGATTAATGGAATCACTTTTACAGTAAAGCAAGCAATATTCTGTCAACTCTTGTTGACATCAGTAGTGCTTCAACAATTTCTAACTCTGAATAGTTCCAACTAAGCTTAAACTTTTTCATTAAATAAAAACTCTGGGTGTCCAATCCATAGCTCCAGCTGGTACTTTGGTGTGTACACTATTCCAGCTATCATATACAGTGCTTTGCGGCACTTCAGATTGTCCTGGACAGTTTGCATGACTTCTAGATTAGTGTGTCAATAAATATATTCCTTTATTTCACAAAAAGTGAAGCAATACAATTAGATATTTGAATGTCCTTAAAGAAAGAAACTAACATAGTAATAGACCACTTTCCAAGCAAAAAACATGAGATCTTTGTAGGCATATAGTCCAGTACTTGATTAATAATAATAATAATAATAATAATACTACATTTTATTTATATAGCACCTTTCCCATGCTCATTGAGCAATTACAGTATAACAAACAGGTGCTAATAATCTTCTTTAATTAATATGTCTGATGTCTACAGCAGAAGTACATGCAGATTCTTATCCATCGTACAGTATCAACAAGGAGGCATAGGATTGGTCCCAACTTAATTCTGCAGCAAACACAAGGCCAAAAACTGTAAAAAAAAACAACTTAATTTAGTCAAACTGATTTAATCAAAATTGATGCCCCCCATAAACTGTTGAGAAGTAGAAACAGATTTTTTTATATTCTGCAATACCATCAGGAAGGTGTCTGATTGGTCTCAACCTCATTCTTTAGCATGACAATGACCCAAAAGCTATATGCAGTGAAAAGAGGAACAGGAAATTCTGCAACAAATAATATGCCCCCCCAATAGTTCCTGATCTCAACACTATCGATGCAGTCTGTAATTATTTGTTCAGTCAGAAGCACATAAGACAATCAAACTCTAGAGTGGAACTGTGGCAAGTTCCCTAAGATCCTCGGAACAACCTAAAACAAGAGTTCCTTCAGAAACTGCATGATAGTGTTGCTAAGGTAATTGCTGTTGTTTTTAAGATAAAGGGTGGTTACACCAAATATTGATTTCACTTACATAGTTTTATGTTTACTGTATGTCCTAGGAAGTTTACTGATTAACAGAAACTATTCATGGCATTAGTTTTGAAAGCATTCCTGCTATATATGTATATATTTATATATATATATA
Organism: Erpetoichthys calabaricus; assembly: GCF_900747795.2. Taxonomy (NCBI): domain Eukaryota; kingdom Metazoa; phylum Chordata; class Cladistia; order Polypteriformes; family Polypteridae; genus Erpetoichthys; species Erpetoichthys calabaricus. Next base: position 100,167,478 of record NC_041396.2, on the reverse strand, counting down.
TATATATATATATATATATATATATATATATATATATATATATATATCAATCATTGGCCCTAATCTAGCTACTTAGAAGTCCACTGTCCCAAAAAGATGACCCTTTTTCTAGCTTGTGCACAGTCTTTACTACCTAGTATAAATCTGAATTGATTACCTCTTAAGTTACAGTTTACTACTACAGTCACTTGATAACCAAAATCAATACTAGTTTAGAACAATATATGAGTGAAAACAGAGAGTGAAAGCACCTTGTGTCATTATATAACTGGCCAAAAAATTAGAGCAACAGCTTGATTCACTAAATAGGCAAGGCTGTACTGATTAAATTTATAAATAATTTAAAGAAATCCTATCAGTTGTGTGAAGCAGGAATGGGGATTAAATTAAACATTAAGGCACAGCCAAAGAAGCAGAATGCACAATGAGGAAAGATTCTTTAGAAAGGAGGAATGTCATCAGAAAAGTACATCTGTGTGAAACTGAGAGGGAAAAAGAAATGCACGAATATAACGTACATCTCAATAGCACAAATTTAGAATTTCTAAATATAACTGCAGAGGACAAGGGTGCATAATTGATTTTTCTCTCCTTGAATATGTTATTGGTCTCATATTTTTCCCTCTTTTAATGGCAGTATGCCGTAGAGCAGAAAACAGCAGAGACGTGTGGCTTTAAAAGACTGTGCCTATCACTACTGCATTATGCATACACTGTGAACCTTTTTAATTCAGTTTAAATTTAATATAATGTCATACAAGTCATATGTCATTTAAATCCCTTTTTCCAATTATGGCTATATCAAAAATGAATATACAATAGGTCTGTTAAATAGTTTGTTCAATTGAATAACATAATAAGTATTTGTTATGAAAAGAAAGCAACATTATCAGTTTGTCATTATAATTTGTTAGATAGCTAGCAAAGCAGAAAGAAAGATATTTTGTAAGATTATCTTTAAATTAGAAAACAATTTTACATAAAATTGTAAAGTATGGATTTTTAGGCCGGTCTGTAATACATGTAATCCAGATTTATCAAAAATATATTACTGCTGTTTTATTGATGTAAAGTTCTTTTGTTTAGGTTTAAACACAGAAATAAAAAAAGTTATAAAAACAGCTATGGAGAAATATAATGGAATTAGACTATATATATATATATATATATATATATATATATATATATATATATATATATATATATATATATATATATATACAGTATATATATGATTTGCATGCTACTTTGTAAGTGTGTTAGGATAATGTTGCTCAACTTGAAGAATCGTAACACACTTTTAGTAACTCAATTGGAAAAGAGAGTCTTACATTATCTAAAAATGGAAAAAATATTCTTTGCATGGAACAGTACAGAGCTTCTTTACAATCTGGCAAGGTTAATTAATGGTGTTCTAAAATAAGTCTGCTATGCTCCTGCCGGCACTTCAGTTTAACTCCTAGTGTTTTAATCAATATGGGGAAGTATATGTAATGGGCTTTTCGTTATTAATTATCTCTCTGCATTAGGTAATGGTGGGGCTTTTACAGTTGTTTAAGATTAATGAATCTTAACTCTTTTTGTGATTTACTGGATAGAGTGTATTTCTGATTGGACTGATTTTTCTTCTTTCCTGATAGCAAAGTTTATCTGGCAAATGTATTATATTGCTTCTATTGTAACATGTATATCTATACATAAATAAAATGACATCATAAAAAAATAAAAACAAATACTGTAAACTCTAAATGAAACATGTTGAAGAAACACAGCTAGGTAATCTCAAGATAATGCACATAAATTGTTTGTTGCCTGAGAAACAGGCAGGGCAATATTTTCCAGCTAGATCTCAAGGATTTCAATTAGATTTTGTCACAAGTCAAAACTTTAATGACATTATTCAAGATCCAACATGCTGCCACTTCTTTACTCAAGAAGGCAAACATCTTAGAATTGGGTAATCAGTTTGTAAACAGAACATAATTATGTACTGAAGCTGCCTGAATTGTGTTGATTTCAGTCTTCTGGGTTAGACAAGCTCTTGTATGCCATTACGAATAACTTCACATGCTTTGTATTACATGTTAATGCTTTGTCAAGTATGGCTATAATATAGCCCAAGCTTTTTATCAGGTTCTGGAGACCACAGCTTAGAATTTTGTTTTTTTAGTGTGTTTAATGGCTACATATGGAGCGCTACCTGTACGATGTACTGTATGCTATGCCCATTTGCTTGACATTTTCCATTCGGGAGTATCAACTCAACTAATTTAATGATAAGCTGTTGCCTTAACCACACCATACATGTACAGTACTGTACAAAGGCCTTTGAACTTTGAAAAAGCAAAACATTTTTCTTTCAAAAATAAAGCCATATATAGATTTTATTAATCAATAAATGTCCTGGAAAGCAGTAACAGAAAAAAAAAAAAACATAAATGAAGTCAAGATTTTGTGTGACCACCCTTTGCCTTAAAAACAGCAACAATTCCCTTAGGTACTCTTCCATGTAGTTACTAAAGGTACTTGTAAGGTAGGTTGTTCCAAGCATCTTGGAAAACTTGCTACAGTTCCACTGCAGACATTGGGTGTCTGACTAGATTCTTTCTCTCCAAGTAATCCTAGGTTGGCTCAGCAATGTTGGGCTCAGAGTTCTGTTGGGGCCACACTATCTGTTGCAGGATCCATTGATCCTCTTTTCGCTGCAGATAGCTTTGGGGTCATTGTCATGCTAGAAAATGAGGTTCAGACCAATCAGGCGCCTCCCTTATGGTATTGCAAAATATATAAAAATCTGTTTGTACTTCTCATAAGTGGTGAGGGGGCATCAATGTTGATTAAATCTCTAACTCCAATTATGAAATGCAGCACAAAACCATACAGAAAACCCACACCATACTTCACCATTGCCTATAGACATTCATCCATGTGCTGTTCTTCAGCCACTCATCATGAAAATGTTTTGTTTTTCACTCAACAGTCCAGAGCACATACTTCCATTTTTTAAATACCAACCCATGTGTTTTTGTATGTAAGAAAGTCATTTGGTTTTATTTACACCTCAAAGGAATGGCTTTATGGTTGCAATTTTTCCATAAAGACTACTTCTGATAAGACATCTCTGTACAGTAAAGGGGTGCATCCGGATCTTAATGGCTTATGCCAGTTCTAAGCTAAAAGCAGTGCTGGACATCATCTAATTTCAAAGGGAAGTAAGCTTGATGTATTTCTTCTTCACTGCCCTCAGTTTTTGTGACTGACCACTGAATTTCTGGTCCACAATCTTGCCTGTTTGTTTGTGTTTCTGCAGAAGAGCGTGGACAACACATCTGGAAGATCCTGTGTGCTTTGAAATTCCTGTCTGGGTGAGACATTGATGAAGCAGGTTTGTCACAATGTGGCTCATCACTATTGTGACATGTGAGTCACTGTCTTGCACCACAAAACACGAGGCTGAATCTTAGTGATTTAGCAAAACCAGCTTTATTCATACAGGAACAGCAGGGTTATTTATTGCAGTTGGAGCTACCACTCTCCTGTACACAGACACAGCAAACGGGCATAGTCAGGGCCAGGTCAGTGGCCAAGTTATACTGTTCTCTGCATTTGTAATGTTCCTTGCATCACCCATTGGCGACGTGCATGTATAGTGTGATCTCGATCGGCTTATAGTTGTTTCCACATCGCGATGTTGCTGCACTGTGAACCTGTGGTTGCCATGGCAACAGACAAGCAGTCCTCCACAGACATGGCAGTCATGCTTCAGCGTGTCGTCCCATTGTGGGGGGTCCTAAAATAGTTCAGAAACCTCACACTATGCTCACTTTTGCCATGGTGTTAAAGTTGCAATTTAAACTGCAACATTTACAGTACCTTTGTAGTGTGGTTGTCCCTTGTCCAGTTTTATTCCCTTTACACAGATGTTACATTTAATCATTTTGATTCAACCCACACTTTATGTCACTTACCATGAGCACCTGCTTGTTATATTTGACTAATCAAGCTCCAGCCTTTAAAGATCTCACAATTTTAACTGGAAAGTGGTCAATTGCTATGTTATTTTTTCATTAAGGACATTCAAATATCTTATTGTATTGCTTGATTTTTTGCAAATGAAATGTTGAGAACTCTAAAATATGCTCCTTTTTATTGATGTACTGATCCAGGATACATAAAGTAATCATTTAAGAAAAATATTCTTGTGCATGGACGGCACGGTGGCGCAGTGGGTAGCGCTGCTGCCTCGCAGTTAGGAGACCTGGGTCCTCCCTGCATGGAGTTTGCATGTTCTTCCCGTGTCTGCGTGGGTTTTCTCCGGGTAGTTCGGTTTCCTCCTACAGTCCAAAGACATGCAGGTTAGGTGCATTGGTGATTCTAAATTGCCCCTAGTGTGTGCTTGGTGTGTGTACATGCCCAGAGTTTGTTTCCTGCCTTGTGCCCTGTGTTGGCTGGGATTGGCTCCAGCAGACCCCCGTGACCCAGTAGTTAGGATATAGCGGGTTGGATAATGGATGGATGGATTCTTGTGTATTATCAGACTTTTGTGTACTATTAGACTGCCTCAGACTTTTGCACTGTACTGCATATCTACTAGATCTGTCCTGTGTTCTCTGCCTAGACCACTTCTGTACTATAATTGAAATGCTAGCATATAAAATGTATACAGCTTCTGATTAATCACCGTTAGCATGTGCAATTAACACATTAAAAACACAATATATTGCAATTAATATGCAGTTAATTTCGATTAAAGACTTTAATTGTGTTATTAACTTTTATGGACAGAATTTCTAGGCGCAGCCAGGGTGTTGAGGGGGTCCGGCTTGGTGGACTCAGGATTGGGTCACTGCTTTTTGCAGATGATGTTGTCCTGTTTGCTTCATCAGGCCATGATCTTCAGCTCTCTCTGGATCGGTTCACAGCTGAGTGTGAAGCGGCTGGGATGGGAATCAGCACCTCCAAATCCGAGACCATGGTCCTCAGCCGGAAAAGGGTGGAGTGCCCTCTCAGGGTTGGGAGCGAGATCATGCCCCAAGTGGAGGAGTTCAAGTATCTCGGGGTCTTGTTCACGAGTGAGGGAAGAATGGAGCGTGAGATCGACAGGCGGATCGTCTGTTGTGGTGAAAAAGGAGCTGAGCCGTAAGGCAAAGCTCTCAATTTACCAGTCGATCTATGTTCCTACACTCACCTATGGTCATGAGCTATGGGTAGTGACCGAAAGAACGAGATCGCGAATACAAGTGGCTGAAATGACTTTTCTCCGCAGGGTGTCTGGGCTCTCCCTTAAAGATAGGGTGAGAAGCTCAGTCATCCGGGAGGGGCTCAGAGTAGAGCCGCTGCTCCTCCGCATCGAGAGGAGTCAGATGAGGTGGCTCGGGCATCTGATCAGGATGCCTCCTGGACGCCTCCCTGGTGAGGTGTTCCGGGCACGTCCAACTGGGAGGAGACCCCGGGGAAGACCCAGGACGCGCTGGAGGGACTATGTCTCCCGGCTGGCCTGGGAACGCCTTGGGATTCTCCCGGAAGAGCTAGAAGAAGTGGCCGGGGAGAGGGAAGTCTGGGCATCTCTGCTCAAGTTGCTGCCCCCGCAACCCGACCTTGGATAAGCGGAAGATGATGGATGGATGGATATTAATTGTGATTACATTTTTAATCAAATAGCAGCCCAAAAAATGTAGTGAGAAACTGGAGATTCACAGCAATTTCTAACACTATGGTGAATCTAGACTATGAGTAAAGTCTTAAACTGAAACAAACAATATTGAAATATGGTAGCTATTACTTGAACCGCTAATGTGGATCATGTACTTTTTCCTCTTTAGATAATAATGGTCTTAGACCCTGTAAAATTAGCAGCTAGTGGTATTAATTATGCTCTTGGTTCCTTTATTATTGAAATTAGTCAGCCAAGATAATCAGGCCACAGCCACACTGACTTCTGATATTACAAGCCACATAAAACCAGAGTTGCTTGGCCATTCCTGTTCATTTAGTCTTCAATAACAAGTACAGTACACTGGCAGTTGTTCACTCTATAAGCTTTTCCAGAACATTATTCCAGTGCCTTTGAAATGCCTTCCAATGCCTTTAAGAAAATCCTAAACTCCATACCAGATCTGAAATCTGGCTTCTGAGATCTTCTAGTTGAATGGTAGCAGTGAGGCAAATGGCTAGAGATGGTTTGTTGTCCCTATGTGGTTGAACTTTGGCAAATCACCTAGTAGTAAAGGTTCTTCAGAAAGCTCACAAAGAAGTACACATCTGTAATTCACAATTTACCCTGCCTTCCTCTCCATAAATCATTCACATAGGATTTGTACATCTTATTTGTTTTTCTATACTTCTGTCTAACCATTTTTTGAGGGGAAGTATACAATCCCTTTTATAAAACAATGCTAGCCAAGACATTTCAAAGGATACAAATCCAAAAGTCATAAAAATACAATAAAAATGAACACGGATATAAAAAAAAAAATATGTTATGTACATCAATGCATCATTATACAAATCAGCATTCAGTGATTGGATAAATTACAAAACTGAACAAAGGTAATGAAACTCTTTAATTTAATAATAAAATGTGTCAACTCCCTGGGGCAAAGCAGTTAAAAGTAATCTTTTCATATTCTGAAGAGGGACAGGATAATGTCATCATAAAAACATGAGTCTCCTGAATGCTCACATTAGACGTTGTGAAGGAATTGGTGATAGCGACACCATTGGCACCATTGGCTGGCAGGATATGCTACCAGTATAGTCTTGGTTTGTTCAAAGACCTAGAAATGCTAAAAAGAGTTTAATTAATGTTTTTGCTCTTCCATAAGTCACTAGAGAGCAATGTATTGCAGCCATACAAGGATATTAGAGAGGAAAATTAGTCTGGCTCTCCACAGTACAACATTAAGTTGAGGGAAACATGCAAGAGCATCTAATAATACCCAAACGATATAATGTGGTGTGGCACGGGATGCCCGAAAGGACCGGAGGAGGGCTTACGCCTCTTCCAGACCACAAGGGGGTGACCGCCCTGGTGGCTTTGGGGACCACAGGAACATAGCTTAGAAGCTCAACCCTATAGGAGCCTGTGGTCATTGCCAGGGGGCGCCCCAATGCCTGAGGAGCCCTGAATCTCTGAGCCCTGGGGGAAGAAGACAAGGGACACCTGGAGTGCTTCCGTGTGTGCAGCCACTACTTCCGCCACACTGGGGAGTGCCGGTGGAAGCTAATCGAGAGGCACCTGGATCACGTCCTGCTGTGTATAAAAGGGGCCGCCTCCCTCCACTCGATGGCTGGAGTCAGGAGAGGAGGAAGACCGAGCTTGGTGGAGAGGAGCGGAGGCGGTGAAGAAGGCAGTGTGAGAAAGGCCTGGACTTTGGGGGAGTACTGGGGTTGTGTGTGTTTCACTTGTATATAGTATTGTAAATAAACGTGTAGTGTTGCTTAAAATGATGTCTGCCTGTCTGTGTCCGGGCCAGTTCCCACAGTGGCTACAAGCTAACTTTGAAATACTTGTCACAGATTACTGGGGAGTGATGGTGACCTCAGGCTAAAAAAAAAGAACCGTCTGGTTAATGGGTCAATGAGCATGGTGTTGGGAAGACTTATTTAAAAAGGGCTCATCTGGCAGGAAGAAACAAAGCCAGAGTTAGAGGAGGAGAGTGGTTTGTTTGAAGAAAGGTGAGCAGAAAATTTTGATATACAGTGGGTAGATGAACAACTCAGGATTAATTAGGGTAGTTTTTTGTGCTAGATAGTATTAGAAATTACATTGTATTAGCCTGACATTTGTTGTTTTACTTTTTTGTTTGTCATACTCTTTCTCTGCTCTAATTAGCCTTTCTATTGTTCGAAAAGCCCTCCTTTTTATTGGTGCTTTGTTCAGTGTTAACCTCCTAAAATCCACAGTGTAATCTGAAAAAATCCAATTTTCATAATGTGAACATGTAATTACCAATAATTCAAAAATTAAACACAACATAATTCCATGCTGTAACAATAAAATGTGGAAAGATCTAACAAGGGTGAATACTTTCACTTTCATTTCACATTCTGTTCAAGATAAGGTTAGATATTTCAGATAACGAAGGCAGAAGTCGTGAGGTGGGTAAGGCAGAAGTTTAAAGATAAGATGGTAATACTTGGATCGTGGTGCCAGAGAGTAAGTAAGAATTTCTCTATACTCTGTACATGTGACAACATTAACACTATAACAATAACATGTTAATGTAACCACCTATGGTGGACTAAAGCAAACTATTCTATTAAGCCAGACAGATGTAAATGATGAGTAAATGATTTAGAATCAGCAATAAAACACAATGCTCCAAGATGAATACCATGTACAAAATATGACTATTATCAGTCATAGAAAAGTTATTTCTTGTTCTATTACCATAAAAACAGATTAACTCCATTACTTACTGAACATGTCAAAAAGTCATTGCCTAGCAAAGTTAAGCAAACTAATCACATTGCTTGGCTTCTCTTTTTTAGATCATTCATTAATCCTTGTGATTACCACAAAACATTTCAAGTTTTCACAAACTAAGCAAAATTCATCAGAGTTGCAATATATGTGGTATTTATGTTCAGAATGGAATATAGAGATGGTCCAGCTGTATTCTACACTACAGAGTTAAGGCTTAGTGTCTGCTCATGTGCAATGATTATGGAGTGTCAAAGAGTTATTATTAATGCACAAAGCTGCTGTCCACACAACAACAACAACTTTTATTTATATAGTACATTTTCATACAACAATATAGCTCAAAATGTTTTACAAAGTAACAAAGAGGAAGTTACAAAAAAAGAAAAACAATTAAGATTAGGAAATAACCTTAATGAATACGTAACATCAAAACAAGGTAAAGTCAAATGGCAGGAGGGCAGAAAAAATAACAAAAAAACAAATCTGCAGGGGTCCCAGTGTCAAGACTGCCCGCCCCCCACTGGGCATTCTATGTAACATAAAAGTTTCCAAATCAGTCCTCCTTGTTTTCATGCTTCACATGCTGAAATTGGTGTTGTGAACAGCTGAAACATCCACCTTTATTCCATCATTTCAGAGGACTTCATGGTGCCTTGATCAGGTGGTGGTGGCGCAGATTGCCTCTACAGAAGAATTTGAAAAGACAGCAGAGAATAGTAGAGACTAGTACAGATTACGGATCTTGAAAATTATGGTAATTCTATGCCCATATCGTCTATAAAGAATACAACTGAAATGCAATAAAAAAACCCAAATTAAACTAATGGGTTTTTAGCAGTTTTAAAAGGTCCACAGTAATAGCCTGGCAAATTTCTGTTGGAAAAGTATTCCAAATTTTGTATGTAAAATAGCAAAAGGCTGCCTCACCACTTATTTTAAGCTTGGCTCTTGGAATTATAAGACTTCCATTTGAAGATCTAAGGTTACGACTTGGAGAGTAGAGGGACAGGCATTCTATAATAGATAGATAGATAGATAGATAGATAGATACTTTATTAATCCCGATGGGAAATTCACATTCTTCAGCAGCAGCATACTGATACAATAAATAATATTAAATTAAAGAATGATAATAATACAGGTGAAAAAAACAGACAATAACTATGTATAATGTTAAATATTAACGTTTACCCCCCCTGGTGGAATTAAAGAGTCGCATAGTTTGGGGGAGGAACGATCTCCTCAATCTGTCTGTGGAGCAGGACAGTGACAGCAGTCTGTCGCTGAAGCTGCTCTTCTGTCTGGAGATGACATTATTTAGTGGATGCAGTGGATTCTCCATAATTGATAGGAGCCTGCTGAGCGCCCTTCGCTCTGCCACAGATGTTAAACTGTCCAGCTCCATGCCAACAATAGAGCCTGCCTTCCTCACCAGTTTGTCCAGGCGTGAGGCGTCTTTCCTCTTAATGCTGCCTCCCCAGCACACCACTGCGTAGAAGAGGGCGCTCGCCACAACTGTTTGATAGAACATCTGCAGCATCTTATTGCAGATGTTGAAGGAAGCCAGCCTTCTAAGGAAGTATAACCGGCTTTGTCCTTTCTTGCACAGCGCATCAGTATTGGCAGTCCAGTCTAATTTATCATCCAGCTGCACTCCCAGATATTTATAGGTCTGCACCATCTGCACACAGTCACCTTTGATGATCACTGGGTCTATGAGGGGTCTGGGCCTCCTAAAATCCACCACCAGCTCCTTGGTTTTGCTGGTGTTCAGGTGTAGGTGGTTTGAGTCGGACCATTTAACAAAGTCATTGATTAGGTCCCTATACTCCTCCTCCAGCCCATTCCTGATACAGCCCACGATAGCAGTGTCATCAGCGAACTTTTGCACATGGCAGGACTCCGAGTTGTATTGGAAGTCCGATGTATATAGGCTGAACAGGACCGGAGAAAGTACAGTCCCTTGTGGCGCTCCTGTGTTGCTGACCACAATGTCAGACGTGCAGTTCCCAAGACGCACATACTGAGGTCTGTCTTTAAGATAGTCCACGATCCATGCCACCAGGTATGAATCTAATCCCATCTCTGTCAGCTTGTCCCTAAGGAGCAGAGGTTATATATATATATTAATATAGGACAGAGCAAGATTATTTAAGTCTTTATAAACCATTAGTAATATTTTAAAGTCAATTCTGAACGACACAGGCTACAAATGTAACAATGCTAAAACTGGTGAGATTTGCTCAAGTTTTCTAGCTAAGATTCTGGCAGTTGCAATGCAGTCGATTGATGTCTTTCTTAGGAAGTCCTGTTAGGAGTGCATTACAGTAAAAACAAATGTGTGAACTAACTTTTAAGTATCTTGTAAAGTTACAAGGCTCCTAACTTTTGCTGTATTCCTCAAGTGAGAAAATGCAGTCTTCGCAATCTGGTTAATATGCGATTTAAAATTTAGGTCAGAGAAAATAAGTACCTCTAAATTCTTTAATTCTGCCTTGACTTTTAAACCTAAGGGATCAAGTTTATTTCTAATGCCCAAGTTTGTCAATCACTATGATTTAGTTTTTTTCCTTATTTAATTTGAGAGAATTTCTGCATTCAATTGGAAATACTGCTAAGACAGTGGATCAGAGAGCAAAGAGCATCAGGGTCATCAGGCGCTATAGATAAATAAAGCTGTGGTAGCTCACCTTGTGCTTTTTGATGATCTGACATAATGGAAGCATGTAGACTGAAAAAAGCAACGGACCCAGAATGGATCCTTATGGTACACCATATACAATATCTTGGGTCTCCAAGGTACAATCACCACAACTCAAAAAGTATTTTCTGCCTGTTAAGTAAGGCTGAAACCAATTTAACCCTTAACTATTCACACCATTTCTCATCTCATAAGTACTTGCATGGTGTACTTTATGCACCAGTGTTAAAATTTATATGCACACCGTGAGGTTTTAATATAAAATATTGCAATAATTATAAATTGTACATGTTTTTAAAGTAATTTAATACCATATTACTGAATAATATGACACAGTCTAGGACTATCTGAAAATAAACCTGATCTACTTCTCAAGTGCTCATTCTTCACCAGTCACACTTTCATCCACTGCAGTATTTGCACATGCATCACATTTCACTTCAGTTGTTGAATGTTCTTTGCAGACACAATTATTGCAAAAAGTATATCTTATCGTTGTCATATATATACGTAAGTACCCACGTGGTATACCAAATGCACCATATGGAACTTGCAACTGTGCACCCACTCATGAAACCGGCTGGGGGCATATTGGAGGGAAACCATTGTGAACCTGTACTTATAGTGAATCAAGCTGAGGATATATGGTGGATGCCAGGTTCAAGTAAAAGGATGTTGGACAAAAATAACTGAGATTGGTGTAAAAAATACACCAGTATCAGTAGTTAAGGGTTAAGACAATGCCAGAGAATCCCACTAACTGTCTAAGGTGATTTATAAGAATACTGTGGTCTATGGTGTCAGATGTACGCCCTCTGCCTGCATTAATCCACAAATCATTTACTACTTTAAACAGTGCAGTTTCTGTACTATGGTTTGTTCTAAAACCTGACAAACTTGTCAAGAATAGAATGTTGAATCAAGTAATCATTAGGTGCTTACTAACTGCCTTTTCTAGAATTTTACTTAAGAAAAGCAAGTTAGAGATTGGTCTAAAATTATGAAAGACAGAGGAGTCAATATTATTTTTCTTGAGCACGGGTTTAACAACTGCAGTCTTTAGACAGTCAGGAAAGACCCCTATATCTAATGATGACTTCAATATGTCAAGTATACTATCAATTAGCACATTGGAGACTTCTTTACAAAAGCCTGCTTGTACTGGTTCAAGGGTGCAGGGGGAAAGTTTCAGCAGAGAAAGTATTCTGTGTAGTTCAGGTAGATCTATTCAATTGAAATATTTAACTCACTTAAAATGACATGCTGGAATTCAACTGGATTAATTTTGGTATGGATGTACTATATTATTTCTAATATCATTTATTTTTTGTTTAAAAAAATAGCAAAATCCTCACAAGTTTCACTACTAGTTTTTAGGAGGCGTGCCATTGAGTAATCTGGGTTTAAAAGACAATCAATAGTTGAAAATAAAACTTTTGGATTTTCAGGATTATCATTTATAATTATAGAAAAATAGTACTGCATCTTGAGGCGAACTGCGTTGTTATATTCAGTTATTTTTGCCTTCAATATTTCATAGTAGACTATCAGTTTAGTTTTTCTCCATTTACGTTCAGCTCTCCAGCATGTTCTCATTAAATCAGACACTCTTTCTTTCTTCCACAGTATAATAGTGCTGGAGGAGTTCTTAACTATATTTTCAGATGCCACTATGTCAGCTGCGGCACTTACATTAACGTTAAAATGTTCCACCTTTTTGTTTACACTGTTAGCATTATTAAGGTAAGCATTACAGTTGGATTGATTGCTTAGTATATTAGCAAACCTTGAAGATGTACATGTATCAAAATAAAGTTTTATACCAATATGCTTCTCATTAGTTGTAGTTATCAGTATTTCTACATTAAATAATATTCAAAAATGGTTCAATATACCGATATTCATGACCTGCCTCAAGTTAACTTTTAATCCTTTTGAAATGACTAAACTCAGCATGTGTTCTTCCCTTATGTGTGGGCTGGCTAAAGTGCTGGCTAAGATCAAAGCACTGCAGTAAATTTAGGACTTCTCTTCTTTTGGGTCACACTGATTGTCCATATGAAGATTAAAATTGCCTACAATTAGAAACCTATCATAGTTAGTTATTATTATAGATACTAATAAAAGACACATTGTATTTAGGAGGTCTATAAATGGTGTGACAGATAGGGGGCACTCTTGCTCCCTTGAACCCTCAGACATCACGTCAGACACCAGATAAAAGTCCAAAATGACTTTATTAACAATAATAATGTGCACAAAGCACCCTCCAATCCACAATTCTCAATAAACAATACTCAATAATAACAATCCTCCCCTCCCAGACACTTAGCCACCCTGCCTTCCAACTCAGCTCAGCTCTGGGATCTCCCACTGTCCTTTTTATAGTTCATGACCCGGAAGTGCTTCTAAGCCCTCAGTCCATGTGATTACCCAGCACTTCCAGGTCAAACGAAAACTCCTTTTCTTCATCAGCCCGGAAGCACTTTATTTCTTCCAACCATGTGACTGGGATTTACTTCCGAGCTGTATGGAAAATAAACATCACTGTGTCTCCCTGCAGCGTCCCCTGGCGGCCCCGACGTTATCCAGCAGGGCTGTGTATTAAAACTCCATAGTCCATGATGCCCTGCTGGAATTCGGGGCATCTCCACGTTGCAAGGAGGGCTCCATCTAGTGGACTGGGGGTATTGGCCGGGATGAATGGCCGGCCATATCCTACAATGGTCAATACAAAAGACTGCAACACTCCTTGAGTAACAACAGTAATAAACTCGAAAGATGTGAAAGTAGAAAAACTGGCGTTTTTAACGTTTAACCGTCACCTTTTTTCCTTGGCGAATCAAATGAGCAAAGCTGTAATTTGGAGGTGCTGCTTCAATTAATACAGCCGCACCATCTGAGCTTAGCCTCGCTTCAATTAATGAGAGAAAGTTGATTTTCCTTTTTACACAATGTCTGAGATGAAATCTCAGGATGAATAGTTAGACTCTGGACTATGAAAATTGTGAAAATGATTTCTGATGCAGATTCTAATTGTCCAATGGAGCTATAGGTGAAGAAATAGGTCATGCATTTCTACAGTAATCACAAATTGCACCACATTGATTATTTTCTACGTACCAAGTTTCTTTATGAAACAACAGATTTTGTTGCTGCTATTTGTAGTAGGTTTCAAGCTTGAAAAATAAACAAAATTTCATCCGAATATGTTCTGGAGTAGGACTTAATTGGGGTTGGACCTACAAATGAGTATCTACAATAAGGAGCAGGAGCCAAATTTTCTCAGTGGAGAAGAACTGTGTTACTGTGCTTGTTTAACTGACTAATCACCATTAAGAGACACTGTGTTTCTTAACTATGGTGGGAGCACTGTTTTCAGATACCCTGGGAATTTACTGTGCAATTGAAAGACAGTGGGAAATGATGGTCAATGAAGCATAAACAAAAAGTCCAATAGATGGCAGCAGGGAGATCCATGATATTATATGTGGCTGTATGTTTTCAGTAATATTAGGTATAAAGCTTGGGTGTTGAAAGACCTTTTAATTGTTATACAGAGTCCAGGATTGTATGAGTGCTATTAGGAGTGTCTCAGAAGTTCCAAAGACTATTCCAAACCAACAATGTTATTCCCAGTATCTATTGAAGAATCCCTTCTAGTCAACCATCAGGTGAACCTGTTGTCAACACATCAGCAGGACAATGGTTTAACCACTGAAAGAAAAGAGAAGCCAATGAATAGAGAGGGAGAGAGAGAAAGGTATGAATTGCACGGTAGTGGAGCATTAAAAAGTATGTACAATGTTTGATTCGGCATGATTTTTAAACTACAATAGCAACTTAAAAATATTTTTTTTTCATTTACAAAGTCAAATTTGGTTAATTAATAATTTTTCTGCTCAAGTTAATTTCCACTCTGATGGATCAAAACAAGAAAAAGCACGAAAATGAAAGGCACTCATATAGCGAAAATTACAATGTGCAACAGCTCAGAAACAAGTTAGGTCAAAAAGTCTCTCACTTTACAAAATAAATCAGAATAGATGACAATCTGACCTTGCTTTCAGGCCTCCTTCCAGCTACTGGAACTTCACAGACTGACTTATGTGACATCCAGTACACCCTAATATCATGGGCATCTTTGATTCCAGAACAAGGTGGATGAGCATCAAACAGACTAAACAATATGAAATAACAATTTATACAGTAAAATGCAGAAATTGTAAAATTTCTCAAGGTTGAGAGGAAAATATAATAAATCAAATGAGCACTCATTATACTGTAGTAATGAGATTTGTTTATATGTGCATTTGGTCTAGTTTGTGTTTTTTATCATGATGGGTCTGTTACTGTAATTATTTATATTGTAATTTGAAAGTTAATTTTCCTTAATTTACTGGTGTCTCTGATTATCGTTTTGATGATGTGACAGAAGCTACAGTAGAAAAATGGCAGAATTTG
Source organism: Erpetoichthys calabaricus (assembly GCF_900747795.2). Taxonomy (NCBI): domain Eukaryota; kingdom Metazoa; phylum Chordata; class Cladistia; order Polypteriformes; family Polypteridae; genus Erpetoichthys; species Erpetoichthys calabaricus. Next base: position 100,151,885 of record NC_041396.2, on the reverse strand, counting down.
CACTTTACATTATTCTTACTGTATGAATAAACCTTCTAATCTCAAACATATTTGTTTGATTTATTTCCAAGTAGGCTGTAGTGTTAAGATTTTATATTTTGCTTACAAAAATTAATCTGACTTTCAATTTTTGTTTTGCCATTTGATTCTGCACACTCATTTGTGTTTTGACTTCTCCAGTATATTCTGACTTGTGATTGTCTTTTTGACCACCATTTCTCATTTTTCAGTCATCTCCTGGTTGTTTTGTCCTCACAAACTGCTTATCATTATTTATAGATTTATAGACAGTGACTGGGTTGGTGTTTTAACAACTAATTACTGTGATTTATTGTAGAAGTGCTAACTTATTCAATTCAACTTATTCCTGTATAGTGTTCATAACAGAGTATGGGCTCAGAGTGCTGAACTAATTTATAGTTAAAACACAAATTGCAAATTACATGTTGTACTCACATAAGATGAAGGTTTAGGTTAAGCACAATGTAAAAGAAAGTAATAACATAGTACATGTCCATTAATATTATTGTTGGGATCTGGCAGGTTGACTTTGGAGATGAACAAAACAAAAAAAATCTAGTCAGCCATATTCCTGGGGAAATAATCAATAACTCTGGACCCCCTCATAGATTTAACACAAAGTCATAGATAAAATCAGACAGTTACATTTCTGGGCATTCTACAGTATTATATCAATTTGTGCTGTGCAGTGCAGTGCAATGAGAAGACACACTCCTTTCATCCTCAGATTCCAAGTATTCCTGGTGTCTTTCTCATGGTGCACAAGAACATATTGGCAGTATAGCAGTGGTGCAAAGTGCAACAGAAGGACAATGAGAAGTGGAACAGAAGAGAGGAGGGTAAATAACCATTCATAATTATTTTAACACTTACATTATTTATAATACTAATCATGACACCCTGTGCATTACAGAATAAAAACACCATGCAATAAATCCAACTAATTCACAAATTTACAACTAGTTTTCAGAATTTGATTTATCACAATTCAGTCAAAGCTGATTCTTAGTCTGCTTATTCATTTCTCTTTTCCAAGTGAAAGGTTTGCGCTAAATAAATTCTTCATGTAGTGTACTTCTTATCCACCTCATAATTTAGACTCTACACACTACTGAATTGCTTTTCTGTTTTCTTTTAATAAGTTAAAGAAACAGGAAAAATAATGTAGTCTTCATTGTACTTCTCTTTTACAAAATGTTTCTAACATAGCCAGAAGGTAATTTATCATAACACGACTACAGAAAATATTTACAGGAAAATTGCAAGTTTCCCTCACACAAATAGATTCATTCTATCCATCTATCTGCTTGATCAGCCTCATTTTAATTTATAAACGATTGCTTAACATCTTGTGATTTATAACAACAAGATTCATATTTTGGGTAAACTCTCCATTTTCCAAGTGTTCTAATTTACATGCAGTTAGTCATTATGACCTACTTTCAGGTTGTCTTACACGTTTATCACTTTGCACCTAATGGTGAAAAATGCTTTCAATTGGAAATGTATAAAATACTTGAGATTTTGTTCCCAAAATTACACTGACGCATTAAGGCTTGCATATTGTCTGCTTTTAAATGTATTTCCTATATGCTCAGAGAAACTTCATACTGATACACTGTGTTCTTTTTGTTATCTGAGAAAGCAGATCCGCAAATTGAAAAATGAACAAAGATCTCAAGATCTGGAATTGTAAGATATAATAATTTCATTTTGGAAGAGATTTTTTTCTTTACTTTGAATTAACCCTTTGAGTTCTACATAAGTGCTATATACAAAATATCAGTAAACTATAGGGTTGCGAGGGCCAGAGGCTATTCCACTAGGATTAGGCAGATGTCTGAAAACAGGCCTTTACATGACTCCAGTCCATCCCAGGGACCACTCTGCCTCAAACACACTCACACAAACACACTCCATATTTACACGTAGTGACAATTTACAATTGCCAATTAACATAACCTAAACAATAAAACACCTTTTGTAATTAATTCTGTCTTTGCTTAAGCATATCTTGTTATAGCAATTTTCATTGCAACAGGACTTGCAAAGATATTGAGTTATGACAATGTTAGGAAATGAAATAAGTGAAAGACAAACTTTACTCTGTGACTAACCATTATGGATACTACCTGAATGAGGCAGTCTGATGATAAATTAGAGAGTCAGTGAAATAATGAATCATAATCAGCAGATAATGTAGTGGTGAGGTTGGTTTAGCGTATGGCAAATACCAGGTAAATGTGGATTTATTCTGTTCACAGTGGCTTACACACCACAAGGTACTCAATTCATACCTAGATAACCTTTTGTTTTCCTTGCTTGCATTTTATAGATTTACGGTTAGGAAGATCATTTTACATACCTGCTACAACTTAAAGCATCGGGAGGAGTGAGATGCTCAATCACTGGTTCTATTCTGTTTGCGCTCAAGGAGTTAGGAAGACTTCATAATGCAAAAACAATTTTCTGATGCAGAGGTTTACACACACACCTCACTGGACTTGCCAGTAGAAGATTGTCCATTTGTGCAAGCAACTCTTGAGCACCTGCAACAACTTGTATTGGTCTATGGAAAGCCAAGTTGTTTTAGGCGGACAGACAGACAGGCATGTCTATTGAAGTAGGTGCCTCTCACAATATATGCATATTCTCGTAAAAAGTGAACTCTGTGTATACAGTCGTTAATTGAAAAGATAAATACATTCTCACTATATCTGCAAAACGAAAAGTGCACTTTTGCAGATACTGAACTGAATTTCTTTTATGCTTAATGTAATTTTCATGGTATCAGACCTACAGATAAAAGGGTGAGAGCAAATCAAAAGACTTCTGTTCATTGAAACAAAACAGTTAGCCATTTTCTTCAGCTTGCTGAACTTTTTATAATTGTTTTTTTAAATAACAGTGCTACAATGCTTGAGCCCCTAAAACATTTGCTATACAAAACTGCCACATTGAAGTGGACAACAAAACATAAGGCAGCATATTCACAGGCAAAGAATCTGCTTCTGAAACAAAGGGCATTATCACATTATGGTGACAAAGCACCTATGGACCTGTTTGGATCAATCACCTTATTAGATTCAATCAGTGCCGATTCATATGGTCTAGTTAAGTTGAAGCTAAGATCAAATGAACATGGATGCATGGTGCGGGCTAGCACCATTGTTAAACAATGTGCCACAGTGAAATTTCGCTGGGCAGAGTAAGTGAAACCTGATGAAATTTACCAAAGAATGTTGGCTTGTGCTGATCAGTAAAGTGTCTGGGTACCCATCATGTGCAAATTATATGGTAACCAAAGTCATCATGCACTATGGCATTTTTAGATCCATAGATGATATTCAGCTGTGCAACAACAGTGAACAACATCATCTGTCAGTCTTCTAAGATGAAGGTATTCGCCACGGTGATGTGGGCTTATGTGTGCGATGTTGATAGTCAACCAGTTTCATCAGCTAGATAGATAGATAGATAGATAGATAGATAGATAGATAGATAGATAGATAGATAGATAGATAGATAGATAGATAGATAGATAGATAGATAGATAGATAGATAGATAGATAGATAGATAGATAGATAGATAGATAGATAGATAGATACTTTATTAATCCCAAGGGGAAATTCACATACTCCAGCAGCAGCATACTGATAAATAAAATATTAAATTAAAGAGTGATAACAATGCAGGTATACAGACAGACAATAACTTTGAATAATGTTAACGTTTACCCCCCCGGGTGGTATTGAAGAGTCACATAGTGTGGGCGAGGAACGATCTCCTCAGTCTGTCAGTGGAGCAGGATGTGACAGCAGTCTGTCGCTGAAGCTGCTCCTCTGTCTGGAGATGCTCCTGTTCAGTGGATGCAGTAGATTCTCCATGATTGACAAGAGCCTGCTGAGTGCCCGTCGCTCTGCCATGGATGTCAAACTGTCCAGCTCCGTACTACAATAGAGCCTGCCTTCCTCACCAGTTTGTCCAGGCATGAGGCGTCTCTCTTCTTTATCCTGCCTCCCCAGCACACCACTGCGTAGAAGAGGGTGCTCGCCACAACCGTCTGATAGAACATCTGCATCATCTTATTGCAGATGTTGAAAGATGCCAGCCGTCTAAGGAAGTATAGTTGGCTCAGTCCTCTCTTGCACAGAGCATCAGTATTGGCAGTCCAGTCAAATTTATTATCCAGATGCACTCCCAGGTATTTATTAGTCTGCACCCTCTGCACACAGTCACATCTGATGATCACGGGATCCATGAGAGGCCTGGGCCTCCTAAAATCCACCACCAGCTCCTTGGTTTTGCTGGTGTTCAGTTGTAGGTGGTTTGAGTCGCACCATTTAACAAAGTCCTTGATTAGGTTCCTATACTCCTCCTCCTGCCCACTCCTGATGCAGCCCATGATAGCAGTGTCGTCAGCGAACTTTTGCACGTGGCAGGACTCCGAGTTGTATTGGAAGTCTGATGTATATAGGCTGAACAGGATGGGAGAAAGTACAGTTCCCTGCAGCGCTCCTGTGTTGCTGACCACAATGTCAGACCTGCAGTTCCCGAGACGCACATACTGAGGTCTGTCTGTAAGATAGTCCATGATCCATGCCACCATTTATGAATCTACTCCCATCTCGGTCAGCTTGTCCCTAAGGAGCAGAGGTTGGATGGTGTTGAAGGCACTAGAGAAGTCCAGAAACATAATCTTACATCACCACTGCCTCTGTACAAGTGGGAAAGGGATTGGTGTAGCATATAGATGATGGCATCCTCCGTTCCCACCTACCTCCTGGTATGCGAACTGCAGAGGGTCGAGGGTGTGGCGGACCTGTGGCCTCAGGTGGTGAAGTAGCAGCCGCTCCATGGTCTTCATCACATGTGACGTCAGAGCGACAGGCCAGAAGTCATTCAGCTCACTAGGACGTGATACCTTTGGGACTGGGGTAATGCAAGATGTTTTCCAAAGCATTGGGACTCTCCCCTGTTCCAGGCTCAGGTTGAAGATGTGCTGTAGAGGACTCCCCAGCTCCAATGCACAGGCCTTCAGCAGTCGTGGTGATACTCCATCTGGACCCACTGCTTTACTGGCACTAAGTCTCCTCAGCTCTTTGCTTACCTAGGCTGCTGTAATTGTGGGTGGGGGGAAACTCTCTCCTAAGCTGGTATCAGCAGAAGGATGGGTGGAGGGTGCAGTACTCCAAGGTGAGAATGTGTTAGGGTGGTCAAATCTGTTAAAGAAGTTGTTCATCTGGTTTGCTCTCTCCACGTCTCTCTCGATGGTGGCACCCCGCTTCGAGCTGCAGCCAGTGGTAATCTTCATCCCATCACACACTTCCTTCATGCTGTTATTCTGCAACTTCTGTTCCAGCTTTCTCCTGTACTGCTCCTTTGCCGCCCTCAGATGGACTCAGAGTTCCTTCTGTACGCGGTTGAGCTCATGCTGATCACCGCCTTTAAAAGCCCTTTTCTTCTGGTTCAAAAGGCCCTTGATGTCACTTGTAATCCATGGCTTGTTGTTAGCATAGGAGCATACTGTTCTTACTGGAGCTACAATGTCCATACAGAAGTTGATGTAGTCAGTAGTGCGGTCAACAACCTCCTCAATGTTCTCACTATATGATCCCTGCAGGATATCCCAGTCCATAGTTCCAAAGCAGTCTCTCAGAGCCTGCTCTGCCTCAGGGGACCACTTCCTGAATGAGCGTGTGGTTGTAGGTAGCTCCCTCACTCTGGGTTTGTAGTGAGGCTGAAGCAGAATCAGGTTATGATCTGCTTTCCAAAGCACAGGCAGCGGGGTGGCGCTGTATACGTCGTTAACGTTTGCATGAAGTAGGTCAATAGTCCTATGTCCCTGGGTGTTACAATCCACATACTGGGAGAAGGCAGGTAATGTTTTGTCCAATGTCACATGGTTAAAGTCTCCAGCGATTAGCACAAGCGCCTCGGGGTGTTGCGTTTGTAGTTTAGCAACAGCGGAATGGATGATGTCACTCTCTATTTCCACGTCCGCCTGAGGAGGGACGTAAACAATAACAACAATGACGTGTCCAAACTCTCTGGGCAAGTAATAGGGATGCAGACTTAGGGCCAACAGTTCGATGTCCCTGCAGCAAGTGGAGATTTTGACGTTTACATGTCCAGAGTTGCATCACCTTGTATTCACATAGAGAGAGAGTCCTCTTCCTTTCCGCTTCCCATAGGTATTTGCGTCTCTCTCTGCTCTAACTGTGCTAAACCCAGGTAGCTCCACGTTAGCATCTGGGATGTTAGTTGTTAGCCACGTTTCACAAAAACACAACAAACTGCATTCTCTGTAGGTCTTGACATTTTTCACCAGCGCAGCCAGTTTGTCGATCTTATTTGGTAGTGAGTTCACATTTCCCAGGATCACAGAAGTCACCGAAGACTTGCATCGCCACTTTCTCGCTAGCCGCTTGGCTTTTAGCGTAGTGCCGGCTCTGCTGCCACGATACGACCTTCTTACCTTTCGGGTAAATAGGGAACCACACTGGCACGGGCCTTTGTTCTCAGCGCTAGAAGTTGACTACCTGAACAGAGGAGTCTCGGAGTGTAAAAATCCATGTCCAAGTACTAAAAAGTAGTAAAAAGTGTCCAGGGAACGAGTCCACATAAAAGAAAGTGGTAGGAGTGATCAGTGAAATAGAGAAAAATAAAGAAAAAGGTAGAAAGATAAAGTCATACACAAAGCTGCTGGAAAGGCAGCCAATCGCGGCGGCCCCTGAGTCATTCAAGCTATACTTGTTCTTCCCACTTTAAATGTTTCTGCCCATTCGTAAACTTCGTTGAGTCATGCTATTTTCAATTCCATACTGGGCCAACATATTTCCTTGAATTTCAGTAGGGTTCACTCCCTCTGCCCAAAGAAATCTCACTGTGACTTGTTAATCAACAATGGTGCAGTCCCACAGCTGAGCATCCATGTTCATTTGACCTTGGCTCAACTAGACTAACAGCAGAGTGTTGTGCTATGCATGTTCTAACTACCCATAAGCCATCATGAAGGTGTTGTATTGTATCATCTTCTATCCATTGCAGTTACTGCATAATTTTCTAATTGTCTTTACTTTTTTATTTAAACTTGTTTATATCAAATTGATGTTTTCATCTGTTTTAAGTTGTAGAATTTGACATGCCCGGTTTCTCTGCAAATAACCATAAGTTTAGATTGAAATAAAGTTTAGATATATAGTACTGGGGTGGCACGGTGGCGCGGTGGGTAGCGCTGCTGCCTCGCAGTTGGGAGACCTGGGGACCCGGGTTCGCTTCCCGGGTCCTCCGTGCATGGAGTTTGCATGTTCTCCCCATGTCTGCGTGGGTTTTTTTCCGGGCGCTCCGGTTTCTTCCCACAGTCCAAAGACATGCTGGTTCGGTGGATTGGCGATTCTAAATTGGCCCTAGTGTGTGTGGGTGTGTTTGTGTGTGTCCTGCGGTGGGTTGGCACCCTGCCCGGGATTGGTTCCTGCCTTGTGCCCTGTGTTGGCTGGGATTGGCTCCAGCAGACCCCCGTGACCCTGTGTTCGGATTCAGAGGGTTGGAAAATGGATGGATGGATGGATGTATAGTACTGTATTCTCATTGAATCTGCCTTGGTATTTTTCTTGCACTAGCAATCTAACCAGTTGATGAGTGCTCATTTACGTTAAACCCTTCACAAGTATCAAGCTGGGACCTGAAACATATACAGGTATGTGATCCTGGCAGGAGCAGAGTTCTGGCCTCTGTTAGATTATTTAGTGCAAGCCTTTCAGGGATATCCGGTCTCTGCTAGACATATTTGCTAAAATCCTTCCAAAGGTAGTTATCATTAACTGGAGTAAAATCCATAGCAAAAAATGTTAAAGGGTGTGGCCTAAAAAAGTGTACACAATCCAGGCCAGACTTATAACACAGCCTCTCCCTAAGGTATAGAGTCCAAATACCCCTTAAAATTGCCCACCAAAGTCCTACTAATCACAATTGCACAATAAGTAGTGCATTGTGAAACTGGAGTGAAGAAGAGACACGAATACTTTGTAAGGATGGGGCAGATAAGGCGAGAAGACTTTTGCCCAGTGGTGCAGCAAGCAGTGCACATCCTGGAAAAGGCAACTAGCTAGCAAGCAGAATACCTCTCAGCAAGGCAACTGAGCTACAAATGACAATTTCCCCTTGGGATTAATAAAGTATCTATCTATCTATCTATCTATCTATCTATCTATCTATCTATCTATCTATCTATCTATCTATCTATCTATCTAGCTGATGAAACTGGTTGACTATCAACATCGCACACATAAGCCCACATCACCGTGGCGAATACCTTTATCTTAGAAGACCGACAGATGATGTTGTTCACTGCTGTTGCACAGCTGAATATCATCTATGGATCTAAAAATGCCGTAGTGCATGATGACTTTGGTTACCATATAATTTGCACATGATGGGTACCCAGACACTTTACTGATCAGCACAAGCCAACATCCTTTGGTAAATTTCATCAGATTTCACTTACTCTGCCCAGTGAAATTTCACTGTGGCACATTGTTTAACAATGGTGCTATCTATCTATCTATCTAAAATGGTACTTTGTCTAATATACCAGGGGTAGGCAACGTCGGTCCTGGAGTGCCACAGTATGTGCAGGTTTTTGTTCCAACCCAGTTCCTTAACGAGAACTCAATTATTGCTGATGAAGCACATATTGCTTAAGTGACATTTTAATGCTTCATTTTAGTGGTCTCGCTTGTTAAGGTTCTCCAACCTTAATTGCTTATTTCAATCTTAAACTGCTGCATTCAGTGTTTTAATTGCTCCTTATTAGCAATAAGATGTAAAAGACAAAGTAGCCAGCAGTTCTCCAGCTAGCTTTTTTCCAATTACATCTGTGTGTGTTCATCATGCACGGTTTGATTTAATAAAACACTTAATAGAAAAATGTGACAGACTGAAAATGATCTGTTTTAGGCTTCAAATCATTTGGATGATATCCTTGGAAAGGAAAAAAATCTACGATATAAAAGCCTTACATTGCACAGACTAACAAGCCATAAAATTAAATAAGGTCTGAGATTGGCAATGATTGGTTTCTAATTAAGCAATTGGGTTGAATGAAAACCTGTAGCCACTGCGGCTCACCAGGACTGACATTGCCTACCCCTGTTTTACATCTTATTGCTAATAAGGAGCAATTAAAACACTGAAAGCAGCAGTTTAAGATTGAAATAAGCAATTAAGGTTGGAGAACCTTAACAAGTGAGACCACTAAAATGAAGCATTAAAATGTCACTTAAGCAATATGTGCTTCATCAGCAATAATTGAGTTCTCGTTAAGGAACTGGGTTGGAACAAAAACCTGCACATACTGTGGCACTCCAGGACCGACGTTGCCTACCCCTGTAATATACTGTATATTTCTTACTGTTCAGCTTAGTTTCAACTCTGAAGAAAGAAAGTGAAGGTGAGTCTTATTCATTATTTCAAAGAAAAGTAGTGTAGCAGGTGGTGCAACCACTGTTTGAACTTCAGCTTGATTCCTGTCGCAGGTGAATTCTGTGAGCAATCTGTGCTCTCTGTCTCCATGAGGGTTTCCCGTTCTTTCTAGGATTTATTTCTGTCTCAGACCTGTTGCTTTTGGAATCTGCTCTAATCTGTGACGTAGGTCTAGAAAAAGTGTTCACAAACTGTATAGACAGCTTGAAAGAGTAGCCTGAGGAAGGTACAGAGAGTTTGACTTTTCAGTACTATTTGATGCTGTCAATCTATGCAGTTCGTTTAATTTGAAACTGAATCTGAAAACCTCTGTATATCTACAAGTATTCATAAAAATGCTTTAAAAACATGCCCTTTCACAAATACTGGATAAAAATTAATAAAATAAGCTACAGTCCACTTCCATTGATCATCAGTTGTTGCATGAAGAACATAACAATAGAAAGAAGCCCATTTTTGAGAAAAGAACAAGTAAGGAAATGTTCACATGGCATACCATTCAGGTGTGCTCAGGAACTTGGTCAGTTGGTTTTAAAAGTGGACCATTTTTTGTGATCAGTATTTTTAAATGTTCAAGTCAATTCATCAAAGAGTTTGTTATCACAATTTTGTTTATAACGTATTTTTGTAATAGTGAGACATTTAAAAATAACTGATAATAGAATGTAATTGCATTAACTAGTAATGTACATAAAATAGGTGTGGTAGATTTCAACTGAAGTGATGAAAAGATTCATGTGCTATTATTAGCTATTGTATGTGTAGAGTTTGTGGCTAATTGTAGTTCAGATTTCTTAATGCAGCTGTGAGGTTTCTTTAGTGTAACATAAATAATGAGCTCACATTTAGTCACTGAGCCATCTTTTGTAAATGGAAAGGTGCTTTTATTTTTTACTTTTATGGATATGAACATCATGTTACTTCCCCTCTTCAGAGCAGGAGAAATGAGCTGCTGTGACTGCGATTTACAGAAGATGGTGCACAGCTGCAGAGATGAGTTGTAGGATTTGGTGAAGGCAGAAGCCAAACAATTAATAATGAGACCTATGATTCTGGAACAGTAAGGGGTGGTGATAAATAAACAAATAATATCATTACTATCGTATTGAACAAATCATTATTTGAGAATTGAATAAGTAAATACAAATCTAACATCACATCTTTCTTAAATGATGATACAGGGAGATTCACTCGAAAGAGGCCCCGAATATTGTGTTGTAACTCCTGTTAGGATAAAGCAATCTGAACCAAAAAATATATGCTATGTACCTTGACGTATGTGTAATCAATTGCATTACATGTGATGCTGGAAGTGGTTTCTGTTTTGTGCCAGACACATTTCAACATGGTGCTCCATGTTCCTGAACATATCAGCAAGCATCTCGGGGCGAATAGCAGCAATTTCACGTTGGATGTTTTCCCTCAAATCTTCCACAGTTTAAGGCATGTTCTGATAGACTTTTCCTTTGAGCATACCCCAAAGAAAGAAATCTGGTGGTGTCAGATTCAGCGACCGTGGTGACCAAAGCCCGTTTGAAATTACCCTGCTGCTGAAGAAGGACTCAGTTTCTGCATTGCTCCTTGCCGATGTGTGACATGTTGCTCCATCTTGCTGGAAGTAACCTTCTGTTAACTCATGATCATCCAATTGATTCTGACATTGCTTAAACGAATTGGTGTCCCAATAGGTTTGTGCCATGAAGATGCGCTGCTCAATATTGTACACCATCATCCTGATGAGAAGTCGAGAGTGAGCTGAGTGAAGGGGTACGGGCAGTATGCACTCAGAAGTTGCAACGTAGGGCATCCCAGCTTGTTCGAAGCTCCGTATACTGACATCTAACCCCGCCTGACATCTGATTTTGCCCTTACCCATGTCAAGTATTTGCTTCAACTGGCATATATGCAGGAATTTCACTGTTTTGCCATCAGAAGTAGCTGTCAGATGAGTACAAAAATTTTTTAAACATACACGTTAAAGTACCTACTCTGAAATTGAAACAGTAAACTAATTTGTAGTTGAAGTCGCACAGAATTTTTATCAGTTTTAAAACAGAACAGCTTGCAAATTTGCAAATACTTTTCAGTTAGAGACTCGGAAGTTTCAAAAATGTGTACAGTACTCTGGATCTGATACATATCAACTAGAAATGAACTGTTTCGCCGAATTTCAACAAAATCAATCCAGTGAGAGCTTAGATTTTTTATATGGACAGACGGATATAGCTTTCACAATATGTCCTTTTTGCAGTAAGTGCAAATACACCTGAAAAAGAAAATGAGAGTTGGAACAAGTCAAAATCTGCTGGGAGGCATTCTCAAAGGTTCTAGCCTCTGTCACCACAGAACCTGTGAATGGAACATAATTCAAGAAACAATCTGGATACAATGTACAAACAATCCCATCCATTTTACATGTCAGATGTGACTCTTCTCACTATCTTACTCTGTGATTATTAAAAATAATGTCTTTGTGTCCCTTTTAAAGCTATACTATACAAATTCAGTGGAGCACAATATTCTTCTTCATTTTCTTTAGACACTCTGGTCTAGTAACCATGCTTTGAATGTGTCCCTGACTTTCTGTTAGCACTTTCTTCATCTTATTTTATGACTCTTGGTATCACCATTTTCATGTAAAATAATCTGGAAGACACTGCAATGTTTTATTTTGATTTCACCTCCTGATTCGAGCAGTTCATTAATTGGCCACAGACACAAATTAGGATCAATGAAAAGTCCATCAACTATAATAATTACCAGATATTTATTGCAACAGCACAAAAAAACACAACTCACTGTGACTAAACCCTCTTGATCAAAGATGAAAATCTGGTGGGTATCCAGCTCATGTGCAATCTGTGCAAAAAATATATATTGCACAGCGTAAACTTCCTTGTCCTGTTGGGAAACTCTTTACATTATGTTTATAGACTTACCTAGTTCTGCTTAACACACTTAGTAGCTGAGATGACATGACTGACTGCTTGCATCTTACATATTCATTTAGGAGATTCATGGTACCATGTCATTGCTATTATGCATCCTGATGAAATTTAAATCTTTAATTTGTATTATCAGTATCTTCAAAAGCCATAAACAACAAAGAACATCAGTCACAGTAATCCCTCTTTTAGTATGCCACATTTATCATTTTTAAAATACCAAATAACCCTTGTTCCATGACTTTTTTTAATTTAAAAATTTCAAACAAAAGTTCATTAGGCATTAGTACCAGCATTGCTACATATACAGAGTATATAGTGAAAGTCATATGTGAACTGGTATAACAGTTTCTATTAAACTACTTCATTTTAATGTAGCAGGCAAAAAACAGCAAGCAGTAATCTGACCAATATCCTTCTTAGCACCCTACTGACTAACTGCCCATATTATGATCGTCATCATCATTGGCTGTAATGGACATTTTCCCTTGGGCATGGACATCCTTTGGACTGAGATCCCTTATTTTGATTTAATTTCATACCACCTCTAAGACTTTGATGGTAAATAATCAGTATAGTTTTTAAATCACCCTTCCTGTCTTAGATTTGACATGTTTTGGATTGCTTAGATTATTTAAACCTGAGGTATATGTTGTGGTACCTGGATGGGGGTGGAACCCAGCCGGGACGCCCAAGAAGACCAGAGGAGAGCTTATGTCTCCTCCAGACCTCGAGGGGGCGACCGCCCTGGGGGCCACGGGTACAGAGCTGGGAAGCTCGACCGTGTAGGGGCCCATGGTCACCACCAGGGGGCACCCCAACACCTGTAGGACCCTGGACCTCAGCACTTCCGCCACACCTGGAAGTGCTGGGGGGAAGATGAGCAGGGACACCCGGAGTGCTTCTGGAGATACAGCCGGCACTTCCGCCACACTGGGGCATGTCGGTGGGAGATTGCTGGGAACACACCTGGGGCACATTCAGGGGCTTATATAAAGGGTCCGCCTCCCTTCAGAGGATGACTTGAATCGGGTGGGAGACAGATGAGGTTTGGGAGGAGAGAAGGAGGCGGTCTGAAGACAAAGGCATTGTGTGTTGGTCAGAACTGTGGGGTATTGGGGTTTGAGAGCATTATTGTATGATGGAAGACCACAATAAACGTGTGTGGGGTAATTCTAACGTGTCTGCCTGTCTGTGTCCGGGTCATATTCCACAATGTGCATTTTGTAGCTTAGACATGAAAAGTCAAGTCTAACTGTAGATCTTTCTGATGAACAAGAAAACAAAACCCCTACAAACAAAGCCATGTGATGAAAAATAAAGGATAATTGAAAATATTAACTGTAAATGAATGAAAAAATATACCAAATGTGTCTGCAATGTGTCAGTTGAAAGCTTCACAATAAATATATTTTCTACATTTTCCTATTTAATAATACATTCCTTATTGCAAATAAAACCTTTACTTGGAACTGACACACATTAATCCCAGAAGGTGTAATTCAGTTCAAGAATGCACAAATAAGAAAGTGTATTTCTTTAAATGTTAATGAAGTCTTTCTTGAAATTAAAAATGCTAACTCAAACTCTTCTGTAACAGCCAAAGGCTGTCTCCCAAAGTGTTAAATACACGATTTTTCTGTGCAGCGAGCTGATATTTAGCTAAGCAAACAGAAAACTGCTATGCTTTTCCCAGGTTGTATTGAAAGAGCAAAGGATGCATTCATCACTGGGCAAACTTTACACTTGGGGCAATTCAGTCACTGCTCACTCGAAAGGTTGGTATTTATCTGATTCCTAACATTTAGTAGTTTCACATTTATTTGCAGGAGTTCTTCAGAATTTATTGCAAGGATATTGAACTGTGAAGAACTGCTAATTTATTCAAACTTTTGTTATTGAAACACTATTGGTGATATATACTGTATATACTCTTTCTTTCCTTTAAATTTGGATTTTTTATTACTGTAAGATTGTTTGGATTTCAACTTCAAATTGGGACATGCTTAAATTTTACAAGCATCCAAAAAAAATCCTAGTATTTTCCAAGATTTTTCTGCTCTGTCACAATCCCCTGAATGATATTTTTTAAACCTCTAGTCTGTTGTTTACTCGGTTTTGGTGGCTACAATATTTAAACACTTGTCTACTGTGTCTTTCCAATTATCAGGCTTTTTTGACAAGACTGGCTGGTCTGCCTCTTTATGTGTCTAAACTGTTGAAGCACCTTAGCAGTTTGCATTAGCTTTTATGTCAGGTGCCAAGGTTACTGAACATATCAAGAGGAAATAAAGCTGCTCTCAAAAACAGTATATTTAGTAAATATTTGCATATTTTGACAAGTGTACTATATGAGGGTAGGATTTCTTGCTCCTTCAGACTGATGGGCACAAGCATAATTAATTATAAGTATATAGTAGAAGAATAGTTTATCTTAATATATGCATAATGGAGGTATTGCCAAAATAGTAATACATATTATGAATATGTTTTTTTATTTGTAGAAGCATAAACGTTCAAAGTATTTTACCTTATTACCAAATGTGTAATAATACTAGTGCATTTTTTTAAATAATCACATATATAAAAACATTTCTGTGATTCATCCATTTGTAAAATGTGTTTTACTAATTGTAGGATCACAGTAGGCAAGAGCAAACTGAGCTCAAGGCAGGAACCAGCTTCAGATAAATAACATGGATGTTTTTGGTGAAATAAAACAAAAGCAAAAGGGAAAGACCCTAGCAGAGACAGGGAGAACATGCTAACAGACAATGACTGTTTATTTCAGGAAAATTTATGAAATCCAAATGCCTGAAAAAATTGATATATGCTCTGTAAAAGATCTGTGCAAATGTCACATCCTTAGTCATCAGTGATACATATATCTGATGAAATAACACAAGGTCATGTCTTAGTGCGTACGTAAGTAAGCCTTGTGACGGACTGCTCCGTGCCTTGTTCTCAGTGCTGCCATGATAAACTCTTTCCCTCCGCTAACCTGAATTGGATTAAGTTGGTCTGACAATGTTATTTTGTGTTAAAGCATAACCATGAGAGGTTCAGAACATGGATAGATCAATGAGTATCAAATATTCTTTCATCCTATATTGTAAACATAGGCAGTGTTTTAAACTTGCCGTTCTTCCTTTGTAGAGTAATACTGTGATGGCAACTAATCTATATAGTGATTGATTTACCCTTCTCTTCTCTGACATAGTCTGGTTTGGATTGTTTAGATTATTCAACCTGAGGTATATGAATGTAAGACTATTATGATATTTGCAGGTCATGGAAATAAAATGTACTTTTTTTAAATATAACTGTTTTATTAAAATAATGAGGATTATAATACAACAATCAAGCATAAGTTGCTATGTTATAAGCAAAATGTAAAAAAAATGAATTTCAAAGTACAATAAATCAAGTAAATCATAGAAACAGCTAAGATGAATTTATCTTAACATTAAAAACACCACTTGAACCCAAGACAGAGAGCTATCCGTGGTGAAAAGCCCATCATATTGATTAAGACAACATTGGCAGGAGTCCTTCAGACTAATTCCATAATAACATTAATGAGTTCTTGCCATGTTCTAATAAAACTCTGCACCGTCCCCTGCAAGAAAATTAATTTTTTTCAAGTTCTGAGGAATATAAAATATTGGTTTAGGTTCCAGTTATGGAATATGAATTAGAATTCTTAGAGTTGAGCAATATTAGTTGTTGATGATGAATAATGTATCATACGAATAATTGAATTCCACTCTTTTCCCAAGACAATAATTGAAAAGTCTCTTTCCCAGCCTATGATTGCGTAACAGTGAGTACTAAAAATACCACTAATATTCTCCATATTACTAGGTAAAATAATTAGGGTGGTTAAGCAGATTAAAAAAAATATCCTGACATGTAAATAGGAAAATAGATATGAGTTGTGAGAATTTCATATGTACAACTTTGAAGTCCAGTCTTAAATGACTTAAATGAGTTAAGTGTTATATCACTGAAGGAGAACTGAAATATAAAATTACAGTATCCTGTGGAGGTTTCAAACATTGCACTGACATCTGATGATTTGTTTTTTTTATTGTTCCTTAATTTCATGTGCTTTTTTTCTTGAAGAGAATCTCTCCTCTCCCATAATATACAACATAATGATGATAGAAAATGAACTAAAATTATCTACTATACAATAAAACACTAAGGTCTGTGTGTGTTCAGTCCCTTTAAGCATTTTGATTGGTCAGTTTGGCTTCAATTTGATTAGTCAGTTTGACGTTTGTGACTTGACTGAAACAAGAAGTGCGAATGTGAAACACACAAGGATGAGTTAAAATGGAGGAAGCATGGTGAGAGCCACCTTCAAAGACAGGAAGTATAAAAGCAGCCTAGAGGTGAGCAACGCACCTTGAAATGACAGTCTGAATGTACTTGAGAGAGGTCAGAAATACAGTCATATGAAAAAGTTTGGGAACCCCTCATAATTCTTTGGATTTTTGTTTATCATTGGCTGAGCTTTCAAAGTAGCAACTTCCTTTTAATATATGACATGCCTTATGGAAACAGTAGTATTTCAGCAGTGACATTAAATTTATTGGACTAACAGAAAATATGCAATATGCATCATAACAAAATTAGACAGGTGCATAAATTTGGGCACCCCAACAGAGATATTACATCAATACTTAGTTGAGCCTCCTTTTGCAAATATACAATTCATATGAAAAAGTTTGGGAACCCCTCTCAGCCTGCATAATAATTTACTCTACTTTCAACAAAAACATAACAGTGGCATGTCTTTCAGTTCCTAGGAACATCTGAGTACTGGGGTGTTTTCTGAACAAAGATTTTTAGTGAAGCAGTATTTACAGTAGTTGTATGAAATTAAATCGAATGTGAAAAACTGGCTATGCAAAAATTTAGGTACCCTTGTAATTTTGCTCATCTGAATGCATGTAACTGCTCAATACTGATTACTTGCAACACCAAATTGGTTGGATTAGCTCGTTAAGCCTTGAACTTCATAGACAGGTGTGTCCAATCATGAGAAAAGGTATTTAAGGTGGTCAATTGCAAGTTGTGCTTCCCTTTGACTCTCATCTGAAGAGTGACAGCATGGGATCCTCAAAGCAACTCTCAAAACATCTGAAAACAAAGATTGTTCAGTATCATGGTTTAAGGGAAGGCTACAAAAAGCTGTCTCAGAGGTTAAACTGTCAGTTTCAACTGTAAGGAATGTAATCAGGAAATGGAAGGCCACAGGCACAGTTGCTGTTAAACCCAGCAGGTCTGGCAGGCCAAGAAAAATACAGGAGCAGTATATGCGCAGGATTGTGAAAATGGTTACAGACAACCCACAGATCACCTCCAAAGACCTGCAAGAACATCTTGCTGCAGACGGTGTATCTGTACATCGTTCTACAATTCAGTGCAATTTGCACAAAGAACATCTGTATGGCAGGGTGATGAGAAAGAAGCCCTTTCTGCACTTACGCCACAAACAGAGTCGCTTGTTGTATGCAAATGCTCATTTAGACAAGCCAGATTCATTTTGGAACAAAGTGCTTTGGACTGATGAGACAAAAATTGAGTTATTTGGTCATAACAAAAAGTGCTTTGCATGGCGGAAGAAGAACACCGTATTCCAAGAAAAACACCTGCTACCTACTGTCAAATTTGGTGGAGGTTCCATCATGGTGTGGGGCTGTGTGGCTAGTTCATTGACTGGGGCCCTTGTTAAAGTCGAGGGTCGGATGAATTCAACCCAATATCAACAAATTCTTCAGAATAATGTTCAAGCATCAGTCAAAAAGTTGAAGTTATGCCAGAGGTTGGACATTCCAACAAGAGAATGACCCCAAACACAGTTCGAAATCTACAAAGGCATTCATGCAGAGGGAGAAGTACAGTGTTCTGGAATGGCTGTCTGGGATGATTTGAAGCAGGCTGTCCATGCTCGACAGCCATCAAATTTAACTGAATTGGACAGATTTTGTATGGAAGAATGATCAAAAATACCTCCATCCAGAATCCAGACACTCATCAAAGGCTATTGGAGGCCATTCCAGAACATTGTACTTCTCCCTCTGCATTGATTTAATTTCATACACCTAAATACTGCTTCATTAAAAATCTTTGTTCAGAAAACACCCCAGTACCCAGATGTTCCTAGGAAATGAAAGACATGCCACTGTTATCTTTTTTGTTGAAAGTAGAGTAAATTATTATGCAGGCTGAGAGGGGTTTCCAATCTTTTTCATATGACTGTATAAGGATACCAAGGAAAGGTGCTGAAGATACATGAATGCAAGAGATATGAAATATTTTAAAATCTACTCTATTACCTATCTTGCACAGGGTATGTGGTTAGCATCTTATAAAAGAGAATTTCCCTTGCACATCTGGTTAATAATATTTGCAGCTACTATTTTGTTGATTACCTAAAAAGCATTTTTTAAGAATAGGTTAGATATTAATAAGGGAATAAATATAGTAATCTAATTATGAAATTGTCCATGTTAATAATGTGTCAATAAACAACAAAAGTGGAAATTTCCAAATTCAGCCAGTCCATTCTGGCCAGTTTTGATATGTTCTTGGAATTGTTTAATAAAGTATACAACAAAAGGAAAAATGATTTATTTTTATGTATTGCCTCACTCCTTCTATTTTTGTTCATTTCAAAGGTTTTTAATCACCTTAGTTTTCTCCTCATTTACTTAGACGAAGCAGTAAAATTAGTACTCTTCAAAAGTGATGTTTTAGTAGTGATGCTACCATTCTAGTAGCTATGATAATGTAGTATAAAGCCAATTTTTGAAACAAATGTAGTCATTTTGTTGCAACAAAATGGAATTTTACAAAATCTGCAATATTTTTGTTACTGTGTGATTGTTTTGAGCCAGAATTCCACAAGTTGTTCTTTATTTTAGTATGAGAAACATGCAACTCACATTAATAGGTAATACAGTTTGATGATGAATATAGTACTTTGAAAACATAAATGGCTTTTTTATGGGATTTTCAACATTCTTTAACTACATGAAAATTAAATGAATAGCCTTCAAAATCTGTTTATTCTTTTTAAACTAATTAGTGGAGGAAACTGTGGAATTATTATGCATTTTAAACATTATAGTTACTGAACATTAGTGTTTTTTATTAAATATGCAAATTCTCAAAAAGAAGAAGAAGACAGCTGCTCTTCTAGATTTTCTGCTAGATAGTAGTAATGTTTGTGGTATATTAACACCCTAAGCCCCAGGGTGGCTCTTAGGTGCTGCTTTATGATTCCAAGTATGTGCATACACATAAAAATTCTTGAGAAGACATAGGAATCATATAAAACATTCACTGTGAGTGAACAAATACCTCCCTATCACGCTGTGGGAGATATGAAGGGCTTTATAAATGTTGGTTTCAGCAGTGTGAAACAGCAGCACCTTATGTACAAGTGAGAGATATTTAAATTTATTGGATATATTTAAACCCTTATCCAAGTAAGGTGGCAATGCTTGCTGTTTCTCTGTGTAGAGATTGTAGTCACACACAAGTATTTGCTGGTTCTACAATTCGAGCATTTCTAAGGGTAACACGGTGAGTTAGTGGTGGGCATTATAGCAGCAACTTTGCTAGTTATATTAGGACTTCTTAGTTCCTAGGTAATGTGTTATAAATGAGACTGTGAAATTTTATGTAAGAATGCTCCAGTGATAATATATGAGCTCCACTTAAATATTTAGGTGTTAAATTTTCTTACAATTTTTCCAACAAACTATTATTAAATAGTGATAAAATATGTGCAACCTTGCTAATATTGGAGCAAAGCTCATTCCTCATCATCAGGGAGCTGTCCCAGAAGCATTACCTGACCAGTCCTCTTTAAGGTCTGTTGCAGAAATATATATATCGCATATGCTTCAGCTTTTCTAAAAAATGAGAGCTAAGAAACAAAAAGTAAATCACAGATTCACAGAATTGTCTACTGCAATATTTTTTTAATGATCATACTAGAAAGGAACCTGAACTAAGTTGTAGTTTTCTTTTATTCAAAAGCAAGCTGTGCCTCCAAAGCTGCTGTATAAGAATATGGCCCAATCTTTAAGCTTATTTTATTTAAATAGCCTTTTTTTAGCATTATAAATATTTGTTAAGGTCTGGTGGCTAAGTGTATCAATAATATGGAGCTTTCTTGATTTATTACACAATACACAATGTGCATATAAAGTACAATTATATTCAACCATAAGCTTATTGATTAGCATTTGGATGAACATAAAAGCTACATACCTTGAGACTCACATTTATGCTAATACATTGTAATAACTTAATAAACATTAAGTTTTAAATACTGGAAAGAAAGAAAACATAAATGAAGGCAACGGAAAATTTAAGAAGATTTGACACTTCGGCAATAGGGAAAAGAAAACCAAAACCTACAGACGATTTTCCAGGAGAAAATAAACCTTGGGGTGTATAAAGTTCATCCTTTGTAAGGTCAGATTGTTTGAAGGTAAATGACTGTCCTGGTGCAACAACTCTAATGTTATTCAACAGAAACCAACAAAGTCACATCTATCAGTTGCTTAAAATCCCTGACATTGTGTAGAGTGAAAGTTTAGCTGACCAAGGCCATATACTAGAGTACTGGACATTGCACTTTCCTTTAGTGAACACTTGATGGTGGACCAATGATGATGGTATTGTCCTTCATCTACTCTCAGGTTCCAATCCCTTGGACAAATACTTTGGTGAGTGTAATAGGTTCACAATAAGCTAAAACATATAAATACATTCTTAAAAATAATGGTTCTTTACTGGCACTGGTTCTTTACTTGTGTAGAACTATTGCTTAACAAAACACCATTTCATATTGGGAAGGATTCTTTTCATATGAAGTTGGTTCTTTGTGCCCTTATAAACTTCTTACTTTGTAGATAAAGTCTGAAATCTTTAATATGTGATAGGCTACGTAGCAGGACATTATAAGATTAAGAAAACCTAGACATGCCCTGTGGTATTATATAAAACAAGAGTCCTTTTAAAATCCTGACCGATTGATATTTCATAAATTTGTTGCCACCTATTCATGGTTATTTACTGTATGGGGTTTGTTACAGATCTAAATAAATAAATGTTCTTTCTGGGACCTTGACATGAATAAGCCTTTTGGGAACCAAAACTGCTCTGAAGAACCATTCTAGCGCCTTTATTTTCAGAGTGTAGGGACAATTTAGTACAATCTGTCATGATAGTTGCTACAAAGAAAGGAAAAAAATGTTATCACCAGGTCTGACAAATAAGTGGAACTTCAGCTTTGGTTTGGATATCGAGATCAATTCAAAACAGCAAAAAAAAAAATCCATGCCTGTTTGCAAAATGCCTGCTGCCATAATCAACCCAATATTTACCATGTGCATAGTGAAAAAAAAAATACACTACTCCAAAAACATGCTCCAAAAATAGTCATTTGCTATTTTTATTTTAAAACTGATTTTTAATTATCATTAAATTGTCATTGGCTGCAGGCCCCTATGGCCATGAATTGGTTAAACAGGTTAGTAATGCTTTCTTAAATTATAATTTAAATTGTCAATTAGGTGTATTTTACAAATGATCCTTTCAGAGGGACCTAATTGAGCTTCACAGTATTTCACACTATGATTTCACATACCAAAAAGATAACTCAAAGGCAAGTAATCAATTAACAAAAAGGGGGCTAATCTAATAATCTCTGACACATATCACACAGAGCTTACATGCTGTAGAACATCCATCCATCCATTATCTAACCCGCTATATCCTAACAACAGGGTCATGCGGGTCTGATGGAGCCAATCCCAGCCAACACAGGGCGCCAGCTCACCGCAGGGTATGCACACACACACACACACACACACACACACACAGCACACACTAGGGACAATTTAGAATCACCAATCCATCTAACCTGCATGTTTTTGGACTGTGGGAGGAAACCGGAGTACCCGAAGGAAACCCACGCAGACACAAGGAGAACATGCAAACATGTTCCTGGGAAGCGAACACGGGTCTCCTAACTGCGAGGCAGCAGCGCTACCCACTGCGCCACCGTGTCGCCCACTGTAGAACATAATACGGCTAATTAAATTATATGGATAAAAAAAAGTGTTATGCAAAAATTTCAGTGCAGGGACTGAATGTGCAATCTCACCTAGTCAAGGCCAAATTAGATCTCCTCAAATTATTAAATAGTGTTTATAAAAAGGTGTTATGCGAATGCAGCGACTGGATGTGCAAACTCACCTAGTACTTGTTATGACCTGCAAACTATATGTTTAAATGTTTTTTAACCAAAGGCTATACATAATAAATGTAAAAACCCTGCAAATATATGTTTGTTAAAAATAAAACAAAACAAAGCAATCCCACACCCAGCAAACAATGGATTCCATTAGCAACATTTCGTTCTCCTCACTAAAGGAGAAATGGAAAATAAATAAATGCCATCAGACAAGCAAGCCAGTTCAATATACCTAATGTTAGAAATTATCTCATAGCAGACAGCTCTGTGCTTAATGTATATAATGGTGAGCAGCATTTATAAAGCTGACAGAACCAAAAAACGACTGTTCAAAAACTGACATTAAAAGTATTAACATAAACTAAGATAAACAGCCTCCATAACTACCTGATGTCTTGCTATGTCTGCTCAGTCTAAGATGAAACTTCATAATTCAGTCTTCAGAAAGAGTGTTTAGCTGCACCCAGTACCTCAACGAATCAAAATAAAGGAAGTGTGCTGGGATGATCATAACTGATGGTCTCCAATCTGGTTGTCACTTATCATCACAAGTCAAAGAAAGACTCTGCATTGCCATGTCTAGTATGACATTTTCATGCACATGAACTGGCATGGACAAATGTAATATCACAGGAACTATAATAGAAAAGCTGGATTATAACTACCTTTTCTTATTTTCCAGGTATATGTGAACATGTACATAGGATATCACAGAAAATATGTTCTAAAAAGTGGATTGTAAGCACAACACAATACCTTAGGATACATTTTAAAAAAAGTAGGGAAAAAAAGAACATTTTCTTTATTTTCCTGTGTAGCAATGTGTAGACCTGGATCAAGTACACCTTTATTATAAACTACAGACCATGTCCTAATTTACCCTTTTTTCTAAACTAAAACGAATATATATATTGCATTTATTGTTTTAGCAAAACAAACAGACTACTATATAAAACTTCTATCATAATTACGGTCAAAATCAAAGAGCTACAATAAATTATCCTAATCAGTTCTTGTAACTCCACCCTTACTCAGATTTAAAAGCTATCTTTTAATAGTGAAAAGTACTCCTTAATGTGAGAGTTTTGGAAATATTGTGGTGTGAAATAATGCAGCTGTTTTTGTATATAGAGTTGATTTCTTTGGTCTAGTATTGAGCAGATTGAGATTTATTGTGTCAAAACTAAATTTTGGTCCAAAAGTGCCAGTAATACATGTTCAGTTATTACCTTTCATTATGAGTAACTCTCAGGGCACCGTGTACTTGTGTTTTAAGGGGTGAATTTGATTTGATTTGATGTGGCCATTTTGCTTTTTGTCCTCAAGTATTTCTGATTCTGATATCAAGTCACTGTGACTTTATCACTAGATACTTTGATCCCATCTGATATTACACCGAACAATGATGTAAAAAGATTAGCAAAGGCGGAGTTGTAACTCTGAGGCTAAGGATCTGCGCTGGTATCAGGAAGGTGGCTGGTTCAAATCCCATTACTGCCAGAAGGGATCCTACTTCGGTGGGCCTTAAAATTGCTCCTGGGGTGCTGTACAATGGCGGACCCTGCGCTCTGACCACCAAAGGTCACACAAAAAGACAATTTCCCCTGCAAAGTGTACCAAATACCAAAAATATATTCACCCAAAATGGTCCCACTCAAGGAAAGTCCAAATGTATATGACTTACCAGTTCTTTGGTCTACATGGTGTAATGATCAGGACTTCCAAACATAACAAAAGTGTGTAACACCTTCAAATAAGACAACAAAGCAGGCCAGGATCTCCAATATCCTGTCCAAAGTAGCCTTACCCTATAACAGCTTGACCCTCCAACTATTTTAAAGTTCAAAATATATTTTAACTGTCCAAAATATCATAAAATTCCACACATGTGTGAGAAACATGGGAAAGTCTGACTTGTAGAGACTAACCAAAATGATGAATCTTAATAAAAAGAGAGTTTACAATCACAAATAGGCACAAAAGCTAAAAATGCTCTGAAAGGGTTAAAAGGATGTGCCTAAAAAGACACAGCAGTTGTTAATGTCAGGGTGATGGAATGGTCACACATTTTGTGATATTGTACATAATTAAAACATAATAAATAAAATTAATGGAATAACACTAAAAATGAGGATTAATGATTAAAAAATGACAATAAAACAGCAAATATACAGTATGTATGCCAGGGAATAAACTCCTGTTGTACTGTAACACATGGCATAGTTCACAGTTAGGGCCACTTCCCTGATATATTTTGGACAATTTTAATCCAGATAAATGTGCAGGATGTACAATTTTAATATTAATTAGATTATGTTTTGCACATATGTATTAAGAATGTACATAATGAATAATTGACTCCTTGCCTGAGTGTTAATTAAATGGTGACACAAATATGTGAAAAGCCTCCAGAAAGGCCCACAGTTCGGGTCAGGATCTTCACTGGTTTTCCTAGAGCAGGGGTCCTCAATCACAGTCCTGGAGGGCCGCAGTGGCTGCAGGTTTTTGTTCTAACCTGGTTGCTTAATTAGAAAGCAATTCTTGCCAATAATTTAATTTCATGGCTTGCTAGTGCTTTAACTCTGCTATGTCAGGTAATTCTCATATCCTAGATGTTCTTCCCCTTTCTAAGAATATCATTCAAATGATTTGAAGGCTAAAATGGATGAATAATTCTCAGTCCTTCACTTTTTTCTCTTTACTTTCCTTCCAAGTATTTAATTAAACCCAATAGTGCACGATAAATACACACAGGTATAAATGGAAACAAGCTAAATGCAGAACTGCTGTTTTCTTTTGTCATTTACATGTTATTGCTAATTAGGAACCATTAAAAAACAAGAATACAGCTGTTTAAGACTAAAATAAGCAATAAGAGTTCAAAATCTTAACGAGCGACACAACTAAAATGAAGCAGAAGTGTTACTTAAGCAATAAGTGCTTCTTATTAAGCAATTGGGTTGGAGCAAAAACCTCCAGCCATTGCGGCCCTCCAGGACCGTGATTGAGAACTCCTGGCCTAGAGGTTTGCCTTACCTCAGGCAGCCTGACCCCAAACCCAACAGGCAAGCACAAAATAGGATTCAGACTTTTAATATTCTAAAATGTTTTAAATGTTCAAAATACACAAAATGCCCTTTAAGTGACTGGATAAACAATCAAACATCTGGTTTGAAAAAATAAGGCAAACAATGGATCTTTAAAAAAAAAGAAAGTTTATTTAAATAAACAGCAGGAGATCAAAATAGTCAAAAAGGCAAAATAAAGAGAACATGAGGCAAGCAGATATGCTAAAAGAAGCAATCCAAAGTAAACAAATTCAATCTGAGACTAAAAGACTGAGGAATTGAAATGTATAGGCTGAGGGTGGCCCAGCAGTAGTAACGGAATGATGGCTCTTTCTCCTCAAGTACTACCTTAAGTAAACAAGGAGTGTATCCTTTAAGCACCTTAGACAAAGATATACTGGATAAAGTTAAGTTTATGGAGTTTACCAATAAAGATAAACACTTTTTTTCTCTTTTTTTCAGAAAACTGTTCAAATTGACTAAATACTGCATGATTCAAAGACAGGAGACCACTGTAAGAACTTTAGTGCTACTTATGTTGTGCAATGCTGTGGTGTTATATAGTCGTTAGTATAGTATTTTATCGGAGGAAAATAACATTCCATAAAAATTCCATACAATCAAGTAAAACTTATACAACGAAAAAAAAATTCCATACAATCATACATTCAAGCTGAATTTAACAAAACAGAATTCAACCCTCACATGAGAGAAAGAGGGGACTACCAACAGCAAGAGAAAAGTTTAAAAATTAAAAAAAAAAAAAAAACAGAGAAGGGAGAATGTCCTTTTCACTGATATAAATTTTATTCTAAAATTTTATTAATTATATCTTGCCATATTTTAGAAATGCTTAGAACAGGTCCTCTAAGCAAGAATAGTGGTAGTATTGTGTTATCAGACAATTTGACAATCGCACAGTATAAAAAATCAAATATTTCTTACTGAAATATATGTCCACATCACTTATTAAACAGCTTACTCTGTTGACAACCGGAGAGGAACATCACAGACAGGTTGAAAGTGTCACATCTCTTCCTTTAAAGCATAGGATTAGTTGATAGGATGCATATTCGCATACTGCTCTCTCAGATGGGTCATGTTTCTTTGATGTAGGTGTGCACTTTAAGAACAAAGATTTTTTCTTCTAATAGGTAACCTGAATATTGAATGGATTATCAAAGGTTTAAACCATCCCTGAATTAGATCAATTAGATTACTCTGTGCCAATTGTGGCAGCTATACAAAAATGTTTTGTTCTGAACAATCTAGTAAGCGTCATATAAATAATGATGCATTGAAATAAGTTTACCCTTCTAAAGTAGAGCAGTATTTGACGCATATTATGGTGTATCCGTATGGAATCTTAGCTTTTGTCAGAACAGTCTATGAAAGACAAGCATCTCTCATGATAAGGTCTGCCTTGATCTTGAATGGATATCATGCTGTACATTCCAGATGAAATGAACTGAGGATTTTAGTAGATAACACAAGTGAGCTTCTCAGGTTCATGTCTTTAATATCAAAGAGTGAGACAATTTTCCTATGTTTAGAGGAGCCAATGGTGGAGTTTTACTGGTGTTAAACCAAATTCTTTGCCGGATGAATGATTTTGTCATGTTTTTCTTTGGCCCTTTCACATAATAAGATGCTTCTTCTTCTTCTTTCGTCTGCTCCCATTAGGGGTTGCCACAGCAGATCATCTTGTTCCATATCTTCCTGTCTTGTACATCTTACTCTGTGACACCCAGCACCTGCATGTCTTCTCTCACCACATCCATAAAAACCTTCTCTTAGGCCAGTGGTTCTCAAACTGTGGGGCGGACCCCCCTAGGGGGGTGTAAAGTA
Source organism: Erpetoichthys calabaricus (assembly GCF_900747795.2). Classification (NCBI taxonomy): domain Eukaryota; kingdom Metazoa; phylum Chordata; class Cladistia; order Polypteriformes; family Polypteridae; genus Erpetoichthys; species Erpetoichthys calabaricus. The sequence continues at coordinate 100,124,234 of NC_041396.2, read as the reverse complement.
ACAAAAAGGGGGGTGCGAAGATGTGAAAAAAAGAAAACAAGAATCGAAAATATGAAAAATACATCTATTGAAACCAAAACAAATTAACTTAAACTACATTCTGATACTAGAAAAATAAATATAGAGTTAGATAAATGTCAATAAAAGTTAAGTAGGTATAATAAAATATGCATCTATGATATATCATTAATTAAAAAAGAACAAATTGATATTAGTGGGCTCCTTTCAAAAAAACATTAGGGGGGCGCAATTAAAACCATCCATCCATCCTCTTCCGCTTATTCGAAGTCGGGTCGCGGGGGCAGCAGCTTGAGCAGAGATGCCCAGACTTTCCTCTCCCCGGCCACTTCTTCTAGCTCTTCCGGGAGAATCCCGAGGTGTTCCCAGGCCAGCCGGGAGACATAGTCCCTCCAGCATGTCCTGGGTCTTCCCCGGGGCCTCCTCCCGGTTGGACGTGCCCGGAACACCTCACCAGGGAGGCGTCCACGATGCATCCTGATCAGATGCCCAAACCACCTCATCTGACTCCTCTCGATGTGGAGGAGCAGCGGATCTACTCCGAGCCCCTCCCGGATGACTGCGCTTCTCACCCTATCTTTAAGGGAGAACCCAGACACCCTGTGGAGGAAACTCATTTCAGCAGCTTGTATTCGCGATCTCGTTCTTTCAGTCACTACCCATAGCTCATGACCATAGGTGAGGGTAGGAACATAAATCGACTGGTAAATTGAGAGCTTTGCCTTACGGCTCAGCTCCTTTTTCACCACGGCAGACCGATGCAGAGCCCGCATCACTTGGACGCCACACCGATCCGCCTGTTGATCTCACGCTCCATTCTTCCCTCACTTGTGAACAAGATCCCAAGATACTTGAACTCCTCCACTTGAGGCAGGATCTCGCTCCCAACCCTGAGAGGGCACTCCACCCTTTTCCGGCTGAGGACCATGGCCTCGGATTTGGAGGTGCTGATTCCCATCCCAGCCGCTTCACACTCAGCTGCGAACCGATCCAGAGAGAGCTGAAGATCACGGCCTGATGAAGCAAACAGGACAACATCATCTACAAAAAGCAGTGACCCAATCATGAGTCCACCAAACCGGACCCCCTCAACACCCTAGCTGCGCCTAGAAATTCTGCCCATAAAAGTTATGAACAGAATCGGAGACAAAGGGCAGCCCTGGCGGAGTCCAGGTCTCACTGGAAACGGGTTCGACTTACTGCCGGCAATGCGGACCAAGCTCTGACACTGGTTGTACAGGGACCGAACAGCCCTTATCAGGGGGTTCGGTACCCCATACTCCCAGAGCACCCCCCACAGGATTCCCCGAGGGACACGGTCGAATGCCTTTTCCAAGTCCACAAAACACATGTAGACTGGTTGGGCGAACTCCCATGCACCCTCCAGGACTCTGCTAAGGGTGTAGAGCTGGTCCACTGTTCTGCGACCAGGACGAAAACCACACTGTTCCTCCTGAATCCGAGGTTCGACTATCCGACGGACCATCCTCTCCAGAACCCCCGAATAGACTTTTCCAGGGAGGCTGAGGAGTGTGATCCCTCTGTAGTTGGAACACACCCTCCGGTCCCCCTTCTTAAAGATAGGGATCACCACCCCGGTCTGCCAATCCAGAGGCACTGTCCCTGATGTCCATGCGATGTTGTAGAGACGTGTCAACCAAGACAGCCCTACAACATCCAGAGCGTATCTCATCCACCCACGGGGCCCTGCCACCAAGGAGTTTTTTGACCACCTCGATTACCTCAGTTCCAGAGATGGGGGAGCCCACCTCCGAGTCCCCAGGCTCTGCTTCCTCATTTGAAGGCATGTTAGTGGGATTGAGGAGGTCTTCAAAGTACTCCCCCCACCGACCCATAAACGTCCCGAGTCAAGGTCAGCAGCGCACCATCCCCACCATATACAGTGTTGACACTGCACTGCTTACCCCTCCTGAGACGCCGGACGGTGGACCAGAATCTCCTCGAAGCCATCCGAAAGTCGTTCTCCTTGGCCTCCCCAAACTCCTCCCATGCCTGAGTTTTTGCCTCAGCAACCACCGAAGCTGCATTCCGCTTGGCCTGCCGGTACCTATTAGCTGCCTCCAGAGTCGCACAGGACAAAAGGGACTGGTGGGACTCCTTCAGCTTGACAGCATCCCTCACCGCCAGTGTCCACCAACGGGTTTGGGGATTGCTGCCATGACAGGCACCGACCACCTTACGGCCACAGCTCCAGTCAGCCGCCTCAACAATAGACTAACAATAGACTTGACTAACAATAGACTCAATGTCCCCCACCTCCCTCGGGACGTGGTCGAAGTTCTGCCGGAGGTGGGAGTTGAAGCTACTTCTGACAGGGGACTCTGCCAGATGTTCCCAGCAGACCCTCACAACACATTTGGACCTACCAGGCCTGACCGGCATCCTCCCCCACCATCGAAGCCAATTCACCACCAGGTGGTGGTCAGTTGATAGCTCCGCCCCTCTCTTCACCCGAGTGTCCAAGACATGTGGCCGCAAGTCCGACGACACGACCACAAAGTCGATCATCGAACTGAGGCCTAGGGTGTCCTGGTGCCAAGTGCACATATGAACACCCCTATGCTTGAACATGGTGTTTGTTATGGACAATCCGTGACGAGCACAGAAGTCCAATAGCAAAACACCACTCGGGTTCAGCTCGGGGGGCCATTCCTCCCAATCACGCCCTTCCAGGTCTCACTGTCATTGCCCACGTGAGCATTGAAGTCTCCCAGCAGTACGAGGGAGTCCCCAGAAGGTATGCCCTCTAGCACCCCCTCCAGGGACTCCAAAAAGGGTGGGTACTCCAACTGCTGTTCGGTGCATACGCACAAACAACAGTTAGGACCCGTCCCCCCACCCGAAGGCGGATGGAGGCTACCCTCTCATCTACCGGGGTAAACCCCAATGTACAGGCTCCAAGTCAGGGGGCAATAAGTATGCCCACACCCGCTCTGCGCCTCTCACCGGGGGCAACTCCAGAGTGCTACAGAGTCCAGCCCCTCTCAAGGTGATTGGTTCCAGAGTCCAAACTGTGCATCGAGGTGAGCCCGACTATATCTAGCCGGAACCTCTCAACCTCGTGCACAAGCTCAGGCTCCTTCCCCTTCAGAGAGGTGACATTCCACGTCCCAAGAGCCAGCTTCTGTAGCCGAGGATCAGACCGCCAAGGTCCCCGCCTTCAGCCACCACCCAACTCACACTGCACCCGACCTCCTTGGCCCCTCCCATAGGTGGTGAGCCCGTGGGAAGTGTTATGAAAACTCGGGTTGCAAATACTTAAAGGTTGAGAAATGCTGTCTTAGGCCTTCCTCTTTTTGTCTTGTCTGGCAGCTCTGTCCTTAACATCCTTCTCCCAATATACTCAGCACCTCTCTTCTGCACATGTCCAAACCAATGCAGTGTCGCCTCTCTGACTTTGTCTCCCAACTGTTCAACCTGAGCTGAACCTGTAATGTACTCATTTCTAATCCTATCCATCCTTGTCACACCCAATGCAAATCTTAGCAATATAATAACAGGATGCAATCTATTATTAGTACCATGATAATATTTGCCAGGGCCTCTGTATATATCAATTTTAAGATAAAAGTAATCATGAGTATAAATAGTATTGAAAGCAGACAGATGGCTATGGGTAGACAGGGAACGGGCAGTGATTTACTTACTGTGTGATGCTGAACGCACCTTTAACAGAAAGTTTCTCACTATTTTATTTTTCCCATTTATGAGATGTGGACTGTAAAACAGCCTCATTTATCTTGTTTTTATATTTTTACAAACAATTGAAGTTTACACAAATTTAAATTTAGCAAGTCTATTATTGACTCCATTAAAGAGAAATCAAATTAAAAATCTAAATAGTACAAACACACAGGTAACCTTATGGTTTAGTGTCTTAGTCACTAAACTACATCATCACTGCATTGCACACTTATATTTATAAGTAAATATCTAAATGGTATAACCCAGAGTGGAATACAAACACCTCTTACCAAAGTTTCCAGTGACTGGATGGACTACTATGAGTTTCCTGTGTTTGTTTTGTACCTTCCTTTTTGTCTACTGTGTTGCAAACGCACTCTCTGACAGCTTATCCACGGATACTCTCCATTGTTGTCTGTCCTGTAGCAGTCGCTCAGCTTCCGCTATAGACAAATCCATTACTTTACGGTCTTCTCTGATGTTGTCCAGCCAACGCTTCTTTGGTCTTCCTGCAGGTGTTTTGCCATGTATATGACCATATTGCAGAATATAAAGAATTCTGTTAGTTGTCATACATACTACATGTCCAAAGTATGACAACATCTTCTTCTGGATTTTAACTATTACATCAGACTGGATCCTGAGTGAGCACCTGGAGCCTCATGTATAAACGGTGCGTACGCACAAAAATGTTGCGTAAGAACGTTTCCACGTTCAAATTGCGATGTATAAAACCTAAACTTGCCGTAAAGCCATGCACATTTCCACGGTAGCTCATACCCTGTCGTACGCAAGTTCTCTGCTCGGTTTTGTAGACTGGCGACACCCAGCGTCAAAGCTACTGTTTCTGTGTGGTTATCCTTTCTTTTTTAGATCCACATCCCTGATGTGGCTTTATAAATACACTGAAATTAACCGCATATTGTTTATTAGTTTAATGCATCTGATTGTAATTAACCTGTAACAATATAATGGTCCACAGAATGGTCAAACAATTCCAAATACCATAACTGCTTTAGTGTTGTTACTCTCACTGCACCTTCTTCTTCTTCTTTCAGCTGCTCCCGTTAGGGGTTGCCACATTGGATCATCTTTTTCCATATTACTTTCACTGCACCACTCGGAGTATTTATATCACTGTATCTGAGTGTGGATCACAGCTGTACAGCAGCTGATTGGAAAGAGAATTATCGGTATACAGCATCAAGCACACGCTGCCTCAGCCATTCGCTTAATTGTTCCTGCCTCGCACTGTATTCTTGCTGTGGCTGGGACAACACTGGAAGGATAGATGGATCGAATAATTAAACACTATGAAGATATTTCAATGTTCCTTACAAGTTTTGAAGAATCGGCATTCTAAGCTTTCAGATGGTGTAACGTCTATTACAGAGCTGATTGTGTGGCGATTAGGTATTTGGAGAAAGAAAAGCAAGGACAGGAATTGGGGGTTAGTACGTTTGAAAGAGACAGTACTTCTGTAATAAAGAATTTCATCGAAGGTCACGCATGGCACAGCAAGCATCTTGCGTGAGACATGAACAATCACTGCGCCACTGTGTTCCCATGTTTAATAACATGCTTTAACTCCTATCATCATGAAAATGATATCATGTATACTTTTTGTGCATAAGCGCATTTCCGCTTTTGTGCTTACGTCATGTTATAGTGAGAATTCTACGCACTGTGTTATGCATGAGGCCCCTGATGTTTTCGTTCTGTAAACGGTCTGTTCTAGATACGCTTGTGATTCGTGTAAGTATTGCCATTTCAAAAATACAATAAATTACTTTCTCTTGTCTTCCTGTTTAAGTGTCAAAGTTACAGCATTGTACAGCAAAATGGAAAGAACAAGAGTATCATAACCTGAGATCTTTGTTGGCTGGCTAATATGCTTAGAATTCTACATGTGATTTAGAGCTCGATCAACAACAACAACAACATTTATTTATATAGCACATTTTCATACAAAAAGTAGCTCAAAGTGCTTTACATAATGAAGAGAAGAAAAATAAAAGACAAAATAAGAAATTAAAATAAGACAACATTAGTTAACATAGAAAGGAGTAAGGTCCGATGGCCAGGGTGGACAGAAAAAACAAAAAAAAAACTCCAGAAGGCTGGAGAAAAAAATCAAATCTGTAGGGGTTCCAGGCCACGAGACCGCCCAGTCCCCTCTGGGCATTCTACCTAACACAAATGAAATAGTCCTCTTTGTAGTTCGGGTTTTTCACGGAGTCACTTGATGCCGATGGTCATACAGACTTCTGGCTTTTAATCCATCCATCATTGTTGGAACATCATGGTGCTTTGGGTAGATGGTGGTGGCGCACGCCACCACCAACAGGACACCGGAAAAGGAAACAGAAGAGAGAGTAGGGGTTAGTACAGATTTTGAATGAATAGTTATTATAATGAATTGGATATACAGAGTATCAGGAATAAATTACAGTGAAGTTATGAGAAGGCCATGTTAAAATAATGTGTTTTCAGTAGTTTTTTAAAGTGCTCCACTGTATTAGCCTGGCGAATTCCTACTGGCAGGCTATTCCAGATTTTAGGTGCATAACAGCAGAAGGCCGCCTCACCACTTCTTTTAAGTTTTGCTCTTGGAATTCTAAGGAGACACTCAGTTGAGGATCTGAGGTTACGATTTGGAATATAAGGTGTCAGACATTCCGATATATAAGCCGGGGCGAGATTATTTAAAGCTTTATAAACCATAAGCAGAATTTTAAAGTCAATTCTGAATGACACAGGTAACCAGTGTAGTGACATCAAAACTGGAGAAATGTGCTTGATTTTCTTTTCCTGGTAAGGATTCTAGCAGCTGCATTCTGCACTAGTTGCAAACGATTGATGTCTTTTTTGGGTAGACCTGAGAGGAGTGCGTTACAGTAATCTAGCCGACTGAAAACAAACGCATGAACTAATTTCTCTGCATCTTTCGATGATATAAGAGGTCTAACTTTTGCTATGTTTCTTAGGTGAAAAAATGCTGTCCTAGTGATCTGATTAATATGCGATTTAAAATTCAGATTACAATCAACGGTTACCCCTAAGCTTTTTACCTCCGATTTGACTTTTAATCCTAATGCATCCAGTTTATTTCTAATAGCCTCATTGTATCCATTATTGCCAATCACTAAGATTTCGGTTTTTTCTTTATTTAATTTGAGAAAGTTACTATTCATCCATTCTGAGATACAAGTTAGACATTGTGTTAGCGAATCAAGAGATTTGGGGTCATCAGGTGCTATTGATAAATACAGCTATGTGTCATCAGCATAGCTGTGGTAGCTCACGTTGTGCCCTGAGATAATCTGACCTAATGGAAGCATGTAGATTGAGAAGAGCAGTGGACCCAGGATAGAGCCTTGTGGAACACCATATAGAATATCATGTGTCTTTGAGTTATAATTACCACAACTAACAAAGAATTTTCTCCCTGCCAGGTAGGATTCAAACCAATTTAAGACACTGCCAGAGAGGCCCACCCATTGACTAAGGCGATTCTTAAGAATATTGTGATCAATGGTGTCAAATGCGGCACTCAGATCTAAGAGGATGAGAACAGATAAATGGCCTCTGTCTGCATTTACCCGCAAGTCATTTACTACTTTAACGAGTGCAGTTTCTGTGCTGTGATTTGTTCTAAAACCTGACTGAAATTTATCAAGAATAGCATGTTTATTGAGGTGCTCATTTAACTGTATAATGACTGCCTTCTCTAGAATTTTACTTAAGAAAGGCAGGTTAGAGATGGGTCTATAATTTTCAAGAGCAGAGGGATCGAGATTATTTTTCTTAAGTAGGGGTTTAACTACCGCAGTCTTAAGACAGTCTGGGAAGACCCCCGTATCTAATGACGAATTTACTATGTCAAGAACATTATCAATAAGCACGCCCGATACTTCTTTGAAAAAATTTGTTGGTATTGGGTCAAGGGCACAGGTGGAGGGTTTCATTTGAGAAATTATTTTATGTAAATCAGGTAAATCTATCCTAGTGAAAGACTTTAATTTGTTTATTATGGGGTACTGGGGTTTAGGAGGATCCTTAGTGTTGGGGAGATGTACTATGTTATTTCTAATATCATTAATTTTTTGATTGAAAAATACAGTGATAGCCTCACAGGTTTTACTGGAAGTACTTAGGAGGCATTCCTTTGAGTTACCTGGGATCAGCACCCGATGCCAGTCCTACATATCTATATATATCATCTTTGCACTTGCCATCACTTTTGATGACTCCTCCCACCAGGAAAATAAACTTGTCTACCTGATTCAACTGGACGCTCTCTAGATCTATCTTTATCTTCTGCTAATGACTTGCACCTCTGTCTTTGCAGTGTTGTCAGTCCAAATCGTCGGCTAACATTTAAATCAGGCAATGTAGTTTGCAATTTAATTTTTACTGTCTGCAAGGAAAGTGATGTCATCCACATATCTGAAGTTGGTTAAAGAGAAACCTAATACAAGTACCCAATGGCAATTTTCTTCCAAAGCCATTAGCTTCACCATTTTGAAGAGTACTGGTGACAAAACACTTGTTACAAAACACAGCTTGTGATTATCTCATCGGTTCACTTCTGTATCCACCTCAGCAAGACTGACTCAAAGATGTTTTCACAGTGTGACAGCAAACTTATGCCTCTGTAGTTGTAACAGTCTAGTTAGTCATTTTTCTTGAGACTGGTACAATAACTGCTTTCTTCCAGTCACTGGGGATCTTTTCTGTCTTCCAGATTTTGTTGGACAATGCTGTCATAATGCCCAAGCCTGAGTCTTCAGTAGCCAGTAATTCCTCAGTTGATAAATGAGCATAGCCTGGTGCCTTATTTATTTTAGCTTTCTTGACTGCATGTTCAATCTTGGATCTTAAGATTCCAGGCATATCTGAATTAGTGGCCGATGGAGATAATTCCTGCAGTATGGAATCATTGATCTGTATGGCTGGACTGTATAGTTTCTGAAAGTATTCCTTCCATCTCTTTAGATCTACTTTGTTCTGACAGAACCTTGCCTTCTTTGTTCTTTACTGTCCTAATGGTACTGAATCTTATTCCTGTCAGTTCTCCAATGGCTTTGTAGACTTCCTTGGTCTTACTTTGCGTGGGTGACCTTTCAGCTCTTTGGCAAACCTCCTGTATTTTCCTTTCTTCCTCAAATGTCTGCATCTCTCAGCACAGATAGTTGTGATGTTTCCTGTTTCAAAATTTGCATTGTCTTATTGTGCAAAAATGTGTATATTTGCACATGAAGTTTTAAATCGAACTTTAAATCAATGAAACACAACACTAGTGTGTACTCAGTCTGTGAGGGAAAAACTGACCTATGATTTATAAATCTACAGTTTATGATCCACCTAATCAAATCAATTAATAAAAACAAAATCCAGTTAACAAAAAAGTTCCTATTATGAAACAGAAAGTGATACTGCCCTTATGTGACTAATATAGAGGATACAATATTGTATTAAAAGAAGAAAAGGGGATTGAAAAAAAACAGAAACATTTTTGAGATTTGTAAATGTAAACAAAGCTATTTTATTGGCATTTAACAGACTTAAAGGATAAGTTCGGTATTTCTTGAATCAAAGTTAATTCTTTCTGAATTTTATAATAGAGCTAATGGGTACTACAGTTCCAATGTGAAAAAAAACTAAAAAAAAAAATACTGAAAACTTACAAAATATGTCCACACTGGACTGTTTTGATTTAAGAAAATGTGTGATATATGTTTCTGAGTCATGCTAGTGACAACAAAGCAAACTGGAAATAGTAAATTTTATCAAAGAGTTATGGAACTATTTTCTCAAGGTAAGAATATGTTTCTTGCTCTTTTGCCTGCTTGCAGCAAGCATCGTGGGTGGACATCATTATATATGCCTATAACACCTCTTCAGTTCTTGTCACTTGATTGCATGCTATGTGAATGCTCAGTTGTTCTCTCGCTGAAAGGTTGTGGTAGAGGAAGATGATCAACAGAGTGAAGCTCACAGCCAGTCTCCTTTCAAAATGGCTGAATCTTTTTTTTTTTTACTTTTTTCCTTCTTAAAGCAAAATGAACATGCTGTTTTGCTTGTGTACAATCTCAAGACATGGAACAATAGTCATTAACATTTTCAGTAAGTTTAAAAGCTTTCTTTTCATAATCGGAAAGAAAAAATTGTAAAATGTGCTTCACTTTAGAATGCAATTTCATCTGGCAAATGAATATATGCCATAATTTATGAAGAAATAACCTTCACTTGAAAAATACCAAACTTATCCTTTAATCAGGTAAGGAATTCCTGTAACTGTAAAGGAAGAGTCAATTGCATCTGGCAAACACAAGACTAGTACCCCCATAACCATGTAAGCAATTTTCCTGGTCTCTGATCTGTACTGTTATTACAGTTCTCTGAACATGTCCTGCACACTTTTTGAGAATGTCATTTGATTTTAAAATTCTTCTGTCATGTTTTTGATTTTCTGGCTTCAATTTTTGCTACTAAAATCCCTCTACTTTCTCAAATTTTACTTCTATTGGGGCTATTTGTGTTTCATCTTTCCTTCATCTGTAGAGTTTATTTGTCTTAAGGAAAATTGCTGCAAAGGTAGCTGGTGTAGTTTTTCATTGGAAATGTACAGAACTGTGTCTGCCAGATACATCCCCCCCCCCCCCAAACTCTCTCTCTCTTTCTCTCTTTTTTAATCTGTCTCTACTATGGCTTACTGAAACAAGGATTAATTGGGGCATCTGCCTGCTATACTGGGTGATCTAGTTCAGTTTCTTTAAAGTTAGATTCTCTTCAGTCATCGCCACAATCCTTTCATCAAACTTCTTCAACATGGCTGGCTGTGGTGCCACTTCCTTTCATGTCAGGCTGTTCCTGTCTTTTCTTTTAAAGTACAGTAATGCAGGTAGTGAATATACAGGGAAAACTTTGATTCAATCTGGAGCGGATGCCAATGTGGAGGTTTGTTATTGCTTAACTATCATGTCAAAAATTAATGCAGACTTCATTCATCTTGCTTGATGTGATTCCAATAATCAAATTAATCACAAAAGTAAACTACATAAGCAATTTTTGCAGCAGAATACAGTAGCAAAATAATTTTTTGTGATTTTTTACAGAATTGTGCAGTACTTTCTCATACTCACTGCAACAGCCAAATCCTTAACATAAATGTTATTGGTAAATTTACCTTAGTTTTTGCTTAGTTTGAACTTGAATGTAATGTAGATTTAATATAGATAATGCAAGATTCTGTTCACCCCCTATAAATTAAAGGAAACGGAATGTTCTTAATTTTAGCCCTGTGTGACAATCGTATATAGCTCCTAGATATAAGATAGACAGCTAGAAAGAAACATGAACTGTTGGACTGTTGGCATTAAGGGCATATAGTTTTCTGACCATTATGACCACAGGTCAAACTTAAGTCTTAATGTATGTGATAACAGATGGAAACCTTAAGAAATGTAACCTACTTACCACAGATATGAAGTTTTACTTTTTTGTGTTTATTATCAGCCTTTTTCCTTATTTTTTGTGGGAACTATTTGCTTTCAATTTCACTAAAATCTTTTACACAAAGACACTTGGATAGTGGAATTTTTTGTAGAACGTGTCATACTACTGCTGGAACATCTTTCTGGTAGCTGCATTTGAACTATTTTGAAACCCTTTACAAATGCATTTACACTCACTTTCCTGCATGAAATGTCACAATTTTCTGACAACTTTATTACAAAATGGTGGTGAAATTAGTTTTGGTATTAAAGAGCTGCTGTACATCTTGGCGTGTTTTACACGAGGATAATTATTAGTGCACTGTATAGAAACTATGAAAGAGTAACCAATTTCTTTTAAAGGCTTCCTACCTCTACATTATTTTTTCTAATAATCATGTTGTAGCAGTGCTACCACTGGAAAGACTCCATTTCCCAGCATCCCCAAAGGATATTGCCCTCATTGGATGTCTGAAATGGGTGCAAGGGGTGCTGAGGACAAGCAGGGCCAGTGGGAATCTTGAAATGAATCTGGTGAAACAGCAAGAGAGAGGTCTGTGTTTCTGTGTACCCCTGTGTTCCGGCCAACATAACCCCGCTGAAATCATTTATATCCTAGATCGTTACTCGTAAGGATGAACGCACTGTCTCGTGCCTGCCTGTCATGTGAATAGTGGTGAATTAGTTGTTGTGCGTCTTCAGAGGGAGCGCCCCCACTCTCTCACCTCTCACCCCTCGCCGCTCATGATTACCAGTAGGACTGTTTAATTCATTTCTTACAGAAGCTGCTCCTGGGATTGTCATTGTCATCTTAACTCCATACCATTTCGATCCGTTTCTGCTGCATTGGAACTGTGTTAAGGACATTGTCATGAGCATTTATTGTTTGGGGCTGATTGTTGTGTGTAATATTTGTATCGCTGGGTTGTCTGATTTGTGTTGTTTATATTTGATTTTCCACTTAATATATTATTCACTCATTTGTTTGATTCGTGTCTCTTTCTGTGAGTGTGTGCAGGTTGGGCCAAACCTGGGTGCGTTCCTGGAATCTCCACCAAAAAAATAAATAAATCACTGTCCTATCGACGGTGTGAATCTGAGCGGAACCGGACTCCTACAATGTAACTGTAACAAATAGAAAATGCAATTGTAAAAATACAGATTTGATGCACTATTTTTAGTCTCTGTGTAAAGTATGCCTCACCATTCACAGTGGTGATTATAAAACTGTAAGGGTTTAAAATTGTCAACATACAAAATTAAATTCGACCAGTTTCTGAGTTTATGGGCCAACAAATACATGGCTGATGTATTGTGCATTTTTAATTGTAATTAGAACATTATATTGCCTATGGTGACCAAAAGGTGATGCCATTGAGCTCCAAACCACAGACACAATATCATCCAACTCAATCCCAAGTTCAAATAAAAGGTTTTTATTTGTAACCAACACTTTTCCATATAAGCACTGACAATGCACACGAATGTAATTAAAGATTTTCTCCTCCTTCCACCCTCCTGATGAGCGTTGCCTGCCGCCTCCCGACATGGTCCATTGGAAGCAGTTCCAGGTCAGGAGGCCAGTCCATGAAGTTGGGATTGTAAACCCCTGCAGCACCCCCTGACAGCACCCATGGAAAACAACAGGGCTGTACTCTGGGACATTAGTTTCCAGCATGCCCTGTGGGGTATCTGAATTGGTACCGAAGCCCAGAGATGCCGACATCTGGCGTATTTTCATTACACTGCCCTCCTGGCTGGGTGAGGGTCCCTGCTAAACCCTTGCCAGAATGACAGCCCATGAGTGCCATTGATTACAATGCTTACTTTATTACTTTATTATCTGTTGTACTTTTAGCTGCTTCCATTAAATCTTTGTTTCTCTTTGACAAGGAATCAGTAAATAATTTGTTGTTTTGTACTGCATATCTGGTGCTGCTGAGAAAGACTAAGACTCTCAGTTGCTCTAAAACACACAAAATTAAGTGAGTGGACAGATGTTTAGAGCCAGGGCCTTATGAATTTGAATTAAAACATCAGTTTGTTGTCTCAAATAAGACCAAAGCATATGCCACTTGAATGCACATTATTCTGCTAAAATACTCCACTTAAAGAATAAGAGATAATGCATGTGAGGGTGTCTAATTATGCACTCGTATTTATCTTCAAATCACCACAGCATACTAATTTACATAAATGATGCCTTTTTTGAAGTCTGCCTTCAGTTTTGAATTTTCTATTTAACTAAAAAAAGTAAAAATATTAAATGTAAAAACTTTTCTTAATTAGTAAAGGTAATACTAAGGTGTTGTACCGTGTTAGCCATTATGAATGTAGTGAAGTCAAGGAAAATGACACCTTTTATTGGTTAACTAAAAAGATTACAATTTGGAAGCTTTCAAGGCAACTCAGGCCCCTTCTTCAGGCAAGATGGAATACAGAAACTGGAGTTCACTGTGTTTATATACACCCTAGGACAAGTAACAACATTGGTAAATCTTCAAGTGAGAAATCTTAAATGTAAAAAATTAATAAACTCCTTCACGCTAAGGTACATTTAACAAGAGAAAAAAACAATGCATGGTGTTTTGTCTTGGTAGAGTAATATATATATTGCTCTACTTTCCCCTATTGTATTATTAATATGTAGCCTTAGAATGCCTAATCTCACAGACTTTCCACTGTTTATAAGGTATTATTGTATATAACTTATCCCCACCTTCCCTTCTATATCTATAACCTTAGGCAATTAGAAATAGTAAAAGACAAGCAGAAGTTAAGTTACAGTTTAAACAATGTATTAGTATTATTGATAATATTCATAAATAATAACAAAATGCAAAGTACATTTGAATATTGGCAACCATACAACCTGATTAAATGATGATATGTAGTTCAGGTGGCACACAGACTTCTGGTTACTTAAATGTCTCTAGTTAAGGCATCATTGATGCTCAGCTTTCAGCCACATGTCTGTTCAAAATGGCTGCTGAGCTGTGCTGTTCATTGTGTTCTCTTCAGGTTAGCAAGAGAGATGCTTCTTCATCATATGTTGGTTGGTAAGAGAGAGATACTGAGATTAAACACATACATTTATAGATGTTCTGTCCAACCCCGAGAGCCAATAGCACATCATGGTACTTAAAGGCTTCTGAACCAAGCCAATTCCAAACAGCCATACTTCAGACCAATGGGGGAAATAGGACATCTTAACACCTGCCCCCAAACCATATGTTAAAGTACACCTTAGCCCATTTGTGGGGGTAGAAATGACTTTAGCAAGGAAACACTTGCCAAACTGGTTTAAAACACACATCCCCCAAATCCTGTCGCAAAATTCAAATAGACCCATTCCTAAGGGGGAGAGGTAAACACTAAATTACACTGCTTTGTCTAAATTACAAATAAAGATATACAGTACAAAATATTCATCAAGTTATATGTAAAATCTCACATCACAACAATTACCTTCGAGGTTTGTTTCATCCCCTTGGCGGCTTTTACCAGTTGTCCTGCACATTTGGTTTTCTCTCTTTCTGGTTAGTTCCCATACTCCCTATAAATGTGGCAAATAAGGAATGACTTCATGTTGAGGGCAAAAACATTTAAAGGGACGATCCCAACATATACATGAACATTACACAGAGTATTATGCATATAACATTCATACATTCCACAAATGTACTGCTGCTACAGTCTTATTCAGCTCCATTATAGCACTGTATTAAGAATACAGTAGCTGTGTGCTAATACTTAGTTACTTTACATTCTGTATCACAATGTTTACCCACTAGAGGTTATTAAAGTTGCATTTTACATTATATCTGCTTAAAAAGGGTTAAAGTGTGTTGTAGAAGATACAGCCCCTCTCTTGTTATTGCCCAGAATCCAAATTAACTCCAAGGAGACCAAAGAATCTAACAAAATAAATTTATTAGCAAAGTAAACCTGAGGACAGGGTAAAAGAAGTACACCTGTAATTAGGAGACAAACACCTAGGTCTTCCTCTTGTTCCCAGCTAAAAGCTTTTTAACTAGATGGCAACCTGTTACTACCAGAAAAGTGAGGAAGTGGAGCATGGAGGCTGAAATGGCTCTGAATGACTGCTTCCAAATGACTGACTGGGAAATGATGTGTGAGTCACATGGGGACAATATCAAGGCACTCAGTCATTGTATTACAAACTATATTAACTTCTGTGTCGACACAGTCAAAGACTACTAGTACAAGGGGCTCCTACTAAGAAACTAAAAGGTCTCCTGAATGAGAAAAAGACAGCATGCAAATCTGGTGACAAAGAGGCTCTGAAGGACATATAGCTTTTGCTAAAGAAAAAGTTGAGTGAAGGAAAGGAAATGTAAAAAGCTAAAATAGGAAACAAACTAACTCAGAATAAAATGAAGGATGTCTGGACTGGACTGGGAATAATTACTGAACTGAAGCAATCTGGGGTTGAGGTGCTGGAAGGGGATGTAGACAAAGCTTATGTCCTGAACAAATTTTTTAATAGATTTTCTGTCGCACTGCCACCTTCTTCCAATGACCAGTCTCCCCACAGCATCTTTACTACATACGCAACTCCTACCATGCCAACTGGAATGACCAGTGACAAGTCCACCTCTGATCATCAGTGTGGACATGTCCATAATTGAAGATCAAGTAAGGAGACAACTGAGGAAGCCATGCACAAGAAAAGCTGCAGGATCAGATAGAGACAGACCTCGAGTCCTTAAAGCCTGTGTTGACCAACTTTGTGGTGACCTCTGGCACATGTTCTATATGTTCCAGAAAGTTTTACTACTGTGGAAAGCATCCTGCATCATTTCTGTTCCAAAGAAGGCAAGCGCCTCTTCACGTAATGACTACAGACCAGTGGCAAGTACATCTCACATCATGAAGACCTGGACTATAGGAGTCCTCTTGTGGTAGAATACCTGGACCCACTGCAGTTTTCCTATCAAAAAAGATTACAGTGAAGGATACAATCTACAGTATCTGCCCTACAAGGCTTATTCTCACCTGGACAAAACTGGCAGCACTGTGAGGATTATATATTTTGATTTCTCCAGTGACTTCAATACCATCCAGCCATTCCTATTAAGTGGTAAACTCCTGGATAATGGACTATCTGTTGGGCAGACGCCAGTTTGTAAGACTCAGTGACTGTGTTTTTCATATGGATGTAACACTGAAGCACCACAAGGAACAGTCCTGTCATCTTTTTTATTCACTCTGTACACTTCCAACTACAAATATAATACCAGGTCATGTCACTTACAGAAATTCTCAGATGATTCTGCACTTATGGATTGTATTGATAAAGGGGATGAGACAGAGTTTAGGAGTCAGGTGGGGAACTTTGTTTTTTGGTGCAAAGAGAACTGTCTGAATCTTAACATCAGCAAAACCAAGGAACTGGTTATTGACTGTTCAAGGAATGGATGTAGATGTGGTCCACTCCTACAATTACTTTGGGGTCCACGTTATTGACAGTTTAGACTGGTCTCATAACACAGAGGAAATATATAAGAAAAAGAAAAAAAAAACAAAACTGAGTGCCATTATGAACAACCCTCCACATTCTCTTTCTGACACAAAAAAACAGTACTTTTAGCCAACAAATTATCTATCTATCTATTGTATGTCTGAGTGGGTTTTCTGTTTTCCTTGAGCATGCAAAAAATATGCATGCTAAAGCAATTGGACACTTTAAATATGTTGCATATGAATTAGTGTGGGTGTGGGCGTGAATGGCCCCTCTGATGGACTGGTCCCCTGCCCAAATTTGTTTCTTGCTTTGAAACTGCAGCTACAGAGAAAGATTCCAGCACCTATGGCTCTAAAGTATGTTGGATGCAAACATACTACATTTTAGAAGAGCTGGTGTCCCTGATGGAGAAAACCAATTTATTTCTTTGAATTTGAGGTTACATGTGCATTAGTACACTATGGCAGTGCAGTTATCTTATCTTAGAGATAAGAAAAATTGATTCCAGTGACCCTTTATAGTGATGAGCAGGTAAGCTGGCAAGAGGACTGAGTCACCTCTTGGTGGGGGCATTCATTGTCTTCCTGGTTGTTGACTTTCAGACTGGAGGGGCCATAGATACAACATTTCTACTGAAACCCACAATTACACCTTCTTGTGTCTTTTAATTTAATCCCCATACATGTTATTGAAATCTTTCCTTATTGTACTGGGGGAGAATAAATAAATGTTTTTATTATGAGCCTTCAGATATATACACTATCATTCAACTGAAGCAGTCATTCATTAAAAACAATTATTTTGCACCCAAAGAAGGCTCTTTTTCTGTGTTTTCCAGTTTCATTTACTTTCTATTATAGCAACCAATGGTATTATTTTCCTTGTTGGTTGACTAATTAGCAGGCCCTTGAAATCAACAACACTTTGATAATAAATTCAGGAAGCTCTTTATGGGCATCTCAGGCATATTCAGTATCATCAAATGTATCAGTTTAGAAAGTCTATTGTCCATATCTGAATGCATTAGGTAATTTTTACTAGAGAATGGATTTTATATAAATGATAAATCAGATAAATATGTCATCAGAATTCTAAAGCTTTATATTTATTTATGCAATTGTATGAAAAAACTCAACTTTCCTGAAGAGAGTAAATAATACTACTGTATACAGTTGAGCCTATAGAAATGCCATCCTTATCCACAAATGCCAAGCATGATAATTTGTAACACATTTCTATAAGATATCTTACGATTGTTCTGCTGAAGAATAGCAGAAAAGATTTAAAATGAGGACCAGGAGATCAAATGTAAGTTAGTAAACATAACAAAAATAATCCAAATTTGAAGTCAAAGAAACATAGACAGCATATTTCTTGCTATGTGTCTACAAGTTCATGTTCTGTATTTTCTGTTTATGCTTTTTTAAATGTGCTTTCAGTTTAAATTGATTTTTATTTGTTTATAATTGTTCTTTACTTTGTGTTCATAATATCTCTGTTTGTTATATTTCTACCTGGAAGTATGTGTTCTGTTATGTGCCTCGTGTTTTGTGGGTGGCTCTTCAAGAGGTGGAGCCACCTGTTCATTTCAGTCTAGAAACTTCCCCCAGCACTATAAATGCAGGGCAGATAGGCAGTTTTTTGGGATACATTGTTAAAATTAGGTGTTCTCTGCTTATTTTGAATGATTGGATTTTGACCCTGTTTTGTTTGCTGTTTGAACTTTCTATCGGCTTATATATTGAATCATTATTTGCTGCTGGATTTCTTGTATTTAGGAAAGTCCATTTGTCCTCTAGATACTTTTTCGATGCCTTTTTTGTTAAGAGTTCTTTCAAGAAATATATCTTTTTATTTATAAAGATCCATTGTGTGCCTTTTTAATAGCAAGCCAAAGGTTCATGGTCACCATTCCACTTGTAAGGCCTTTGTGCTTTTTTTTGGAATTATTATAGTTGTTTTGCTTTTGGTCTTGCTCCAGCTGAAGAGAGCAGGTTGTCCTGAGGCCTGGCTGAAGTTAAGGTTGTCTCTGCTTTGCAGACCAGGTGGACTTCTGGCCTGCATCCTAGCTTTTTTTTGGAGTCCTCACCATTTTGTTTGATCTGGAGGAAACCCCTATCTGAGCAGTTGTAATACTGCAGTAAAATCAAGTCTCACATTTTGGACACCGATGAAGTAGCTGGTGAGGCAGAATTGTTGTCTGAATTCTTGCAAAGATCAGAAACAAATAATGCATATTTCTTAAACTGGGCAACAAAACCAGAACACTAACCAGAATGCAATCAAGTAAGTAAGGGCTTGTTTCAAGTAGGTGGCAGAAAGACATTTTTCAATTATTATAAGCCAGTGGGGGCACACACACTGTTGTGAAACACAGTATTGCAATGGATATGTATGATCCATTGTGGCCAAATGTTTGGCTGAGGAGAAAAAAAGAAAAGATAAGAAGCACTTTCCATTATTTACTATGACTACTTAAACAAGTTACGGCCAGAACTCAGTCTGACAAAAAACAATGCAAGGCAGGAACCAACCCTGGATCATCAGTGTGTAAACATTCACCCTCTCTTATACAATTTACAGTTACCAACTAATCTAATGCAAACTTGTTTGGTATGTAAGGAGTGATACTGGAAAAGATAGAAAATGACCAATACAGAAATGAAGAAAATGTGGAAATTCTATGAAAACAATACCTCAGCCAAGATCTGAACCCAAGAATTTGTCTCAAGTATATACAGTATTATATTGTACGTATTATATTGAAGGTCTAAACCTGTGAAGCACCTACTGATAATGCTCACTTATTAACTCTTTTAGGGCTGATGTCGACTTTTGCTGACAGTAGGGGCTGAGGTTGGATGCTGACTGTTGTTGACATCCAGGGGCAGAGGGTAATAATCAGCTATAGACATCGACAAAACTCACCATCACGTTACGGGTAGACCCTCTTTGCTAGGAGGACTGTTAGACTCATTGACTTGACATCGAATCCCTGTGTGTGTGTGTGTGAGGAGCGTAGAGTAAACAACGCCTAGAATGGCATCGACGTCGGACAAAAGAGCAAAGCAAAATACTCTGTAGGCATTATTAATTTTTTTGCTTTTTGCATATTATTGCTGAATCAGACTGATTTATCAGATTCTGATTTTGATGCAAGTGATCTGGAAATCAAAAATGAAAGGCAGGTAGCTGTTTCTTTTCCAGAAAGTACCTTTCAGAATATAAATGGTTAGACAAACAGGTATGTAGTAAGTATGTAAGCATTGTTACAACCGAGAAAATGAAAAAAATAATTAGCCCTGAAAGAGTTAAGGCACCATAGGAATGGCTAATAATATAAATAATGATGATAATGCAAAATAGTGATGATAATGCTAACCATAAAAAAGGAATATAATTAAATAAAGTAATGCATAAAGGTTAAGGAGCAAACCTGCACAGCAATTATATCACCATCATGCACAGAACAATAAGACTACAGTTTTCCAGGCAAAAGAAACGTTCCTTTATGTTAATGCCACTTGCTTTGCAGGTCCATGGGTGGGATCAAAAGAGAAAACTCTCTGATTTGACTTTATAAGAGGAATGATATACACTAGGTATGGCAGAAGTCTGCTTCAGCATCACTTCTGAATAAGAGTTAAATTTACTGTTAGCCAAGTTCTAGAACATTTATTACTTTAGGTGTTCAATGTAAAACAGAAAAGTTCCAAATCTGACTGTGCTGTCTTATTATTCATTTACTTTTTGCAAACACAAGACGAGCCCAATGTTCATTAAACTATCAGCAAAATGCTGTTCCAGCTGTTGCAGCATTATGTAGAATTATGTTGAATTAAAAGTAGTAATTTTATTTAGCATGGTCTGCTGAAGGTAGCTTTTGAATTAGTTTTCTAATTTATGTCTTGTTTATGGCAGAGCTATTACGTTTTTACTGTTATAATTTAATGAAATGATGTAAACTGGCCTAGGCAACCCCACTAATTTAAATCTGAAATGTACTCAGAAGTGTTTTGACAATACAAATTCTATGCCTGAGATGATTTAATGAAGCGTCAACAGCTATCATAAATATCTATGGAAATAACATGATAAGGACTTATTAATTCCAACCAAAATAATTCATGTATAATTTATAAATTGAATTATCTTCACACAAACCTCAAAGAGCTTTCATTATTTCAATAATAATTTCTCTCTGTTATGTTGATGTGAAAAAAGGTTAATCCTTTCAATTTCATTGTCCTCTGGGCACATTTAAAAATGTGTCATTTAACAAACTCATTTTTATTTGTTATTCCACAATACCAGGGGTCTGTTCCAGAAATGATATTATTTACGATTGATATTATAATGATATTATTAGCGATTTTGCATCAGTGGATTAGCTACTTCCAGAACACTGGATTTCAATCAGCTCACCCAATCCTGGATATGTTGATCCTATCCAGGTTCACAGCAACAATGTACAAATTTACAAGCCCTCAATAATCAAGCACTGAACAGCTGATCAACCATGAATTAAAAGTGTGAGAAAGGAAGGAAACAACCTGCACGCCAGCAAAGCAAGCGGTGCTGGGGGCACTGGATGAAGATTATAGGTATATACTCCAAAAGAGAACTACAGCTGCAGTACAAGCTGAGTAAACGGAGACAGAGCGGTGGATTATCACTGAAAGAATGTGTAAAATAGCTAATCAGTGAAATCCATGTAAATTTTGTATGGTAAATTGTCGTATTCTGCAAAATGTACCCCTGACAATATTTATTTGAAATGTTATATACCTTCAAGTGAGCATTGCATTTTGTTTTTGCAGTGTTAATGATATCAAAAAAGACTAAGACACATGACGTTAAGTGTTCATTATACTTAGATTTGTTCTAGACGTTAATGAGAGAGATGTTGAACAGTATTCAGTTGTTCTTTCAGTAAGGGGCACAACCTTTTCAACATTTAGTTGACTATTTTTGCTTCTTAAATAGTGCAGCTGGAATCAGCATTCCTGACAGGACATTTGTGGTCTTATATCTTATAACTAAAATGCTCTGATCCCTGTTTTTTGCAACCTCAAAGTGTTAATCTGTCATATTACGCTTACTCTTTTGCAGGTTAGTTTCAGAGCGTTGGTTGCCCCTGTAACTGAACTAGATTTTGTCAGATCTTCATTTCTGGAGCAGACAAAGCTTGAGCTTGTTCCAAAAAGTGGGATTAGCTAATTATCTGTATCTTTGACCTCAAGGATCACATCACTCTGTCATAATCTGTTCCAGAAACACAGATTTGGCTAAATCTAGGTTTTCCAGAACAGAGCTTGCCCTATTTTCGTGAATCACAACTTATTTTAAACTGATTTCACATTAATCCTGCTTTCTGGAAAACAATCCAGATATCACAGTTACTGTGGCAGTTGTCAATCAAAGACAGGTTTTAAACTACGGCAGTTATTTTAGGTAAGGAAAAGAAATGTTTTGAATTAAGATAGTTTTACTTGATAATCATGGCTTTGGAGAATGTCAATGCTGAATGTTGATTAACACATAGAAATAAGAATTTCATTCTACTCCATGCCTATTACCATAACCACCCTATCAATCTGTAATTGTACTCTTCATTTATCTGGTTTCTATATTTACATGTTTAAACAAATGTAGATAAATATTTGTTGCTTTGTCATTTGAAAACCATGAATACTGAGACCAGTAGAGAATAGTAAGTCTTTAACATGCGTTTTGCCTGATGCTACTCTACAATGATAATTCTACATATATTACAGTGGTCCTCAATCATGGTCCTGGAGGGCCACTGTGGCTGCAGGTTTTTATTGCAAAAAAATTAGAATTTATTTCCTAATTAGAAGATAGTCCATGCTGATTATGAAACTTGGTATTGAACTGTTTGGCTTGTTAATGCTTGCATTCATCCAAGAGCAACTTAATTGCACTGTAGAGTTTCCTCCTGTGAGAACATTATCCATGTGTTTGGTGGACCAGAACAGATTTAAACTTAGTGGTTCTTCCAATTCCCCTCTCATTCATTTCTAAACATTTTTTATCACTGACACTTCATGGTAAGCATGTTAGCTGGAGACCTGCTGGTTTATTGCTCATCTGCATCTCATTATTAACTAAATGTCTGATTAAGAAAACAGGCAACAATTAAAACTTAAATGCAGCTGCTAAAATAGGCAATTAAGGGTTCTGAATTGTAACAGGCAAGAAAACTAAAATTAAGCCCAAAAAGCGTATTGCTTTAGTAGTAAGTAAATGAGTTCTAAGTAAGAAATTGGTTAAACTGAAAACCTGCAGCCATAGCAGACCTCCAGGACTATAATTGAGAACCTCTGATCTACAAAGTAACTAAAATTTGTCTATGATGAATGAAAGCACTAACAAGGCATAGAGTTAAACACCAACTATCATTATGAGCAAAGACTGAGTTCTAATTAGGACACTGGCTGGAATGAAAACCCGTAGCCACTGTGGCCCTCCAGGAGTGTGATTGAGGACCACTGATATATTATGTACACGGGAGTTTCTTGCACCCAGTTCTCACAACTTATGTAGAAGAGCAATGTCACTTATGGCTCATATCTGTGTCCACCCTAGAATTTTAATTAAAGATATGATATCAAAGGACACTAACTAGGTACTGTAATTTAACTGACTAATAACTGTTAGGTCCATGGATTGTAATTTGAGTAAAGCTCATTATACAAACATCAATGATTCTGATTTGGTTTTCAAAGTCATTCTACACATCCTCATAAATGTGGCAGAAATTTCCCCAGGCACAATGCAGGTTGGACATGTGACTCAAAGCGGTTTGTCAATGGATGAGCTTTGGAATGAGTGCCAAACTTTGCTCTTAAGTCAGTTACAGCCCCCATTGACTCATTTAAGAAAGTTGTCTGATTGGAATAGAGGGTTGTTTTGAACATTTTCGGACTGGCTAAACAGTGGTTTTTCTAACTGCCAATTGGATCAGTCCAGTAGTCTGTCAGACTGTAATGATTTATTACATTTTTTCCACACTGAATACATTTTTTGTGGTTTATTGATGGTTTTTAAAGACAGATCACACATATGATATAATTAGTTTTTCATTTTTTTAAAATGAATATTGTCTGTTTATCATTTTGCCATCTTCTTTTCCTGTTGGAACTGCCATTTTGTGATTCATTTTCATGTTGCGGCAAGTCGGTTGGATGGGCACAGTTCTATTTGTCACTCATCGTGATGCCCTTCAGAGACATTTTATTCTACTATGTTGTGAGCAACATCCAGGTTTCTGGATATTCTCTAAAAAGAAAGGGCAAATCTTTTTCATGTGCATTTAAATAGCTTAATGCTGGGTTCCTTTAAATTTGATTCTTGCTTAACATTTTGCCTTTCTGAATTCAATCCCCACTAGATTCCAGTTATATGTTCATCTTCTAATCCCCATTTTATTGACTTTTGGCCTGCCAGATTTCATTTCGTGGAATAATACAGGCATATACAAGTACCTTCAAATGAATGTTTGCTCAGTTTAGTGTGTAAAATGTTCTCTCAGCTGATCAGTACTTTCCAGGTTGGAATCAATCATACATCATCTGAGTACACATTTTGAAAGGAAAATGACAAAGGTTTGAGCTCCTTACACACACACGTTAAATGCCTAACCAAAGCAGCAATGCCAGTCTTGCCTAGCTGTCTTTTTAGCTCTCAGAATACTGCATACTAATAGCAAAATATAAACACTGTAGCTAATATGATGGAACTATAACAGTTAAGTATAAAACTGAAAAATTTATGACAGACATTAAATACAAAAGTTTCAAAATTCCAAAGCAGCTAAAAATAGTAAACTTCCCATATGAAATTCTTCAGGAAGCTTCCTGAACCAACTTACCGTTTCCATCATGTTTATTGGATTTTCAGAGAGTGGAGTTCAGGAAAAAAAAATGAACAGTGAGAAGTTTGTCTTCAGTGCTTATCTGCAGGCATGCAGGTATCCATGGGTCAACCATAAAGTGTTGGCTTATTCTGATTTATTCTGAGTAATTTTGAATTTTCTCTCACATACAATACATAACTAGATGCTCATTTGCTATAGTTTTGGGAGACTTGCCAAAGAAATAATTGCATTTAATTAAACAATCTGGTCCACATAATTACTTATTGTGTTTGTCTTTAACCTAATGTCAAGTTTGCATTTCAAGTTCAAAAATGTATTAATGTATCTAACCAATATGTTAATTTTTCTTTAACTGGCATTTTTATTTGTATTTAGTTCTAAACGTAACAATAAATTACTAGATCAATACACCAAAAGCTGTGTTATAAATAATATCCAATATAGTGATATTTGACTCCATACCAGGACTGTTTCTATACTTTTTGGAACCAAGGTGAAATGCTTGTTTTGGTGCTCCTACTTTTGTTCCACCAACAACATCATCTCTAGGACACAAAAAATATTCTGCTAATTAGAGCGTTTATGAATGTACTTTACTGAAACATTCTGTACATATGCAAATCAATAAGCAAAAGCCACTTGAAAGCCACTTCTTTGTTCTCATCTCAATTACTGACAGATACTTTCACTGCAATTGTGGAAGGAGAATCAAAGACCTTTATTAGCAAAGAACGCTTGTTAACAAGAGGAACACAATGATATTCAGTGCTGTCTGGATGGAGATGCCATTCTTTTATTGACATTACATGTAAATCATGAGCTCTAAGGTATAACCAATCAAAGCGTGTTAATTGATAATGAATTCTTGATAATAAATTGATTAACCAGGCACGACAGTTAAAAATGCAGTTCCCTGCAGAGTAAGTAGCTGCTTCACATCCACATTTACCAGACAAAGCCAGGTATACCTATGGCTCCTAACCCTTTTATAGTCATTGTTATTTAGTCTATCCAGTGTTGGGATAGTTAAAATGCAGATATTGGGCAGAATACAGCTGCAACAAAGGATTCTGGAATACTTTGCATAGTTTTTTTTTTTAGTTTTCACAAAAAGTTGTAATTTTGTTTTAGCCCTCTGGCCAACAATACAGGTTTAGCAGTGAGAAAAACACAAATTTGTGTCAGTTTCACTTTCTGATCAGTTTCACTTTCTTACGAATACTGTTAAAATTTCTGATCAGGTCATGTTTAATAAGACTTTAAACTTTCATCAAAAAAACAACAGCATACTTAGTCGGTTTTTCTGTGCATTACAAAATGTCTCAAATATCACCAGAGGCAATGTTACCATGCTACTAGTATAAGTTAAGCCTCTCTACTGTGTCCTGACTGCATATTTCCGATGGATAGAGCGTCAGAGATCTGCTCACCTTTGAGTGACTTCAACAAAACAGGTCTGATACATCAGATGTGTCCATCTGAGAGATCTTCCGGTCCGGTCCCTCTGGCTCTGTGAGTCATGCCATCGCAAGCTTTATACCATTGTATGGTTGCAACTGAGACGTTTCCAATGATGTATAACATGCTCACATTTGAAAAAAATGAAAGTGGTCAGGGGGAACAAAATAAATGAAAAGTTCTATGCTTTTTTTATTTGGGGGGCGACAGGGGGTGTGTGTAGGGGGGCGAGGGGGTCTGTTTGCACATACCATGAATATACAGTATATGTGTGTGTGTATGTATATATATGTATATGAGAAACTATTTATATGTTATATAAATGTTTTATAGTATTTTACATAAATTTTATATTATTTATATTTGCAGTTTGGGCATCCCCAACTGTAAAGGTTGTGGAGATGGTTGGGTGCCCATAGTGCCAAATGCTGTAACTATGTGAGTCTTTGTGTTATCAACATGAAACTTTTCAGAGGAACAGCTTACATGTCTGGGAACAACTCAAAGTTGAAAAAACTCACCTGACATTGTTTGAAGTATACTGTATTTTCTAACAAAAATCACTGTGTCAGCCTATGCTTTTTTGCTATTTTGGCTTCAGTTTTTGAGTAAAGAAATGTTTAACCCTGCTCTGGTACCATGGGGTCTATGTGACCCTAGCCCTCTTTGGACCATGTTTTTTTGAAAACTATCACGATTAGTGACCTCGCCTGCCACGTATTTTCTCGTAAGACCTTCCTAAGTATGTGACACATGTTCGATAGTTTCAAAATCTTTCCGCTTATTTTTTATTTAGGTTTATTTTCGCTTGTGGTCAAATTGACCACATAGTACCTTCAGTGTGATAAAGGTATTTTTTCCTTATTTCAAGTTTCTGTGATGGGTGTGGCATAACACAATGGCGACACAGTGGGGACTTTTTTGTGAAGATGTTCTGCAGTCTTTAGGCGAGCTAAGTGACATCAACAGTGAAAATGAGGACGACACTGAAGATGATTTGAGCTGGATTGAAAGTGACCACGAACCCAATAATGAAGAGTCAGACGTCAACAGTGAAGTAAGTGCAAATGAATCACAGTAAGAAGATGATGATATTTGTGGAAAAGATGGGTATGTGTGGTCACAGAATCCAAAAACTGTCAGAGAATCCTGATGCAAAATATTGTCAGACAGAAACCAGGGCCGAAAGGGAATGTGTGTCAAGCAGACCCACCCTTGAAAGCATTTGATTTATTTTTCGATGATGCCATGATAACAGAGATTGTGACATGGACCAAACAAAAAATTGAAAATGTGAAAACTGGTCACATAAGTAATGCTGGATTTTTGTACAGAACAAGTGTGATCAAAATTCGAGCACTCATAGGTGTCCTGCTCTTCTTGGGTGCCACAAAGAGCTCCAAGGAAAGTACTGCAAGTATTTGGGCGAAAGATGGCACTGGCAAGCCAATTTGCATATCAGCAATGAGTCAGAAGCGTTTTTTACTCCACATGCACATGAAAGATTGGAAGTGCAGCAGACGCTGAACGATGTCAAACAGGTCATTCGCAGTTGCGGCATTGTACCAGAGGCACCCACACCAGCCGCAAGCACCACACAGCATCATCCAGGACAACACAAGAGATGCTATATTTGTCCCAGATCAAGTGACAAGAAAACCAAATTAGTCTGTAACGAGTGCAATAAGTTTGTGTGCGAAGAGCATACCAAACGGTTGTGCAACCAATGCCAACAGTAACATTTTTGCCTACAGTGGGGTGAAATAAGTGGAAACTCGCACATGAAGTGTTGTGCAATATTATTTGGATTTTATAACACATTGTCATACCATATTATTTCAAGGAAAACAAAATATTGTAATAAAGTGGTGTTATTCTGGCCATATACTGTACAATGTTTTTCACCATGAGGTCAAACTGACCCCATGGTACCAAGAATGTGATTTTTTTCATGGTACCAGAGCAGGGTTAAATTTGACACTAACACAATTTCTATCACATTTCAGAAGTTATATGTCAAGTGTTTGTGGAAAAATGACTGTCTTTCTTTTATGTATTGCATAATAAGCCTTTATTATGGTGTTCTCCTCTCAGGTGTAAATTGCTGAAAAATGCCCTCTGGGCATAACAGGTTAAGATCTTCTACCCATACCGATGGTGAAACTGCTTATAAATCAATTGTCTACATTAGTGACAGAACAGTGAGGTACTTAAGAGGTATCACCCTAGTAAAACATGTTCCTATCAACACTAAGTATTCTTTTTTTAAAACTTATGGAAGCTCATCTTCTACTTCTGCATGCTCATCTTCCAAGTATGTATACCCATTTTCCAGCTTGTGGTGGAATGCAACATGGGGACCACAACCCCTTATTACTAGAAAAATATTTTAGATTGCTTCACCCTCTTGGGAACTCAAATCATTCTTGAATTTAACCATAAAAATCTCAATATCGTCCTCATTTTAAGTAATTTGATATATTTAGAATGCAAGGCAGTCTATGATATGGGCAAAGAGCAAGATTCGAAAACAGAAAGTGAAATATACAGGTTACCAATCCCACTTCTAACACCACATAACAATTCTAATCTTTTCAAGTTTAAAAACTACACTATGTATTTATCTATCTGTTTATATACTTATTAATTAAATAGCTTCTGTAAAAAAACAGATTTCCCCTGTGGGACAAATAAAGTTCTATCTATCTATGAGAAATTGCAAGTTATGAATATAGTAGCATGTGCTTGTGGAAGTTATTAAACTGTGTCTTTGGATTTTTGCAGTACTTGTATCACCCTATTAGTCACTAGAAAATTACAATCCCTATAAATAGTATTTACCCCTTTAAAGTTTTTACATTTTATTTTTATACAACATTGAATCACAGTGGATTTGTTTCAGCTTTTTTTGACACTGATCAACAAAAAAGACTCTTTAATGTCATAATGAAAACAGGTCCCTGCAATTACACATATAAAGCACAAACGCAAACTAGAAACAATTTAACAAGACCATTAGAACAGATGCCACATTTTCTGGTGAATCATTTAAGAATATTTTATGAAGGGTACACATCCAGAATTTGACATGTACAATTATCAAAAAGTCTCTATGTGCTCTGTATGAACATCCATCCATTTCTGAACCCGTTTAATCAAGTTCAGGGGATGGAGCAAATCATGAAACCAACCAGGAACTTTCCCTAGATATGGCACCAATCCTCTGTACCATCAATACATATCACACTATCTGGTAACCATTGTGTCACTGCATTGTTCATTTTGCCTTTACATTAAATGAAGGTGAATGATGGGAAAGAATATAAATGCTTAGCTGGTGAATAAGGAAAATGGCACACAAGACTTTCAAAATAATTACCATGTGATTTTTAATGCATCAGTTTTCAATAAGATATATTCAGGAATAAGAATCTATAAAACAATCTATAAGTCTATACAGGTGTTATACCAGAATAAGAAACCGAGTGATGGTACTGTATGTCCCAAAAATATGTTATTTTCAGGAATTTCTTGCAGACTGAGAAGTGGTTATGTGAAGCGTAGGATTATTCTAGGAAAGAACAAGGTTTGAATTTTCTTGTTAAGCTAAAAGATAGTAATATGGTAATTAAGAAGAATTCTAGGTCAATGTATTGGCTACCTCATGTATGTGTAACGGTAAAAGGGTGCAGCACTTTTAGGAAATGCTTCAGTTATGGGCACAAAATCTTATTATATAAGTGCAAAATCAGGATATTAGAGAAAGGAAGAAATTGCAACTGCTAAAATATATGTTTTAAAAGAAGCTGAACTGCATCTAATCGCATCACATTCTAAAAGAATTAATATGTATTATAATGCAAATTAGAAACCACATGAACAATTTGAAGTGCTTGATGCTTTTGAACAGGAATTAATCAAAAGAGATTCACTTAGTCAAAAGTGTTTTCCACCTGGCCACACCACTGTGTCAAATATATGCAATGTATTGGGAGTAGTTCATAAGCCTGCAGCTAGCAGCAAATAATACCACCATAGAACTGACATTTAAAAGAAATGGAATTTCCCACTTTATATAGCTGGGACTGGATAATGTTTATATAAAACTTGATAAGCAGCACAGTACGTACTGTATCTTCCTTAGAAAGTTAACAAGGAGATGGTGATGACAGATTGTTCGATTGAATCATATTCAGGTTAGAAAGGAAAGACTTGCACAAATAGGGTTGACCAAAAAGGTCAAAATATTCTACTGTACTTGTCCTCATCCACAAATTTATATGTACATTTTGATCAGCATTATATGAATGTAAATGTTTCTTATTCTGAAAAATTCCAGTTTGCATACCAACACAACTGAAAATGTATAGTCCAATCATTTTGCTGAGATGTGCCAGATAGTTCCTCAAAATAATTGGTTTGAGAGGAACACCACACTGCTCTATCTAAAATCTCCACAAACTCTTGTATATTACTTGACATAGAGTTATATAGGCCCATTCCTTATTCTGCACATTTTTTGGCCCACTGAATGACGACAGCTCAATTTTGCTTGGGGTGTCCTCAGTGCACTAATTATAAATTATTTAATCGTTCATTATCAGTTCACAGTTGAAGTTATTCACTCTGGCTGTCTGTGTGAAATGTCAGATCAAGCAGACATGCAGTATTAGACAGTATCCACATCTCTGAATTGCTTGACATCTCTGATTTATTTTATACAGAAGGAGATTCCCTTGTCCTTTGTTACATGTGTGTGCAGCATAAAATCTCCGAACTCACTTGACAGCTTCCAAAAAAAAACTAGTATAAAGCTTGGTTTGCATCCTGCAATTGTATAAATGTAATTGTGTTGTGACATATTCCAATATAACCAGTTTGGCATAAAGAGCCTATTAATTAATAATGCAATAACAGAGGACACATTTTGGGAAAGCACAGCTGACCAGGCATATCTCCTTTATGCTGAAAGCTTCTTTCTCATGGAAGAGTCCTCAAACACCATTCTAACAGAATTGGTGCTGGTGCAATAGAGTTAGTGGTGGAAAGTCCAAGTTGCAATCCACACGTTTCTAAGCCATTTATAATGATTGGAGAAACTGCATAGATAATGTACTCTGCCATTAAGTTCCTAGATGTTAAGACAGTTATTTGAGTTAAGGATACAAAATTTTCAGTCAAGGTAGTTTTATACACTAATCATGAGGCCAGAGAGTAGCAACGTGTTGCTTGTTGATTAGCACATGCAAGGAAGAATTTCACTGCAGTCTGTACATGTGACATTGAGCACATTATAAAGTACAGTTTCACCTGAACAGTACCACTAGGATCAAAAGATTCATTACACAAGGTTAAAAACTGTGTGCTACTGGAAGTACCCTATATCATCTTACTAAAAACCCCATTCCAAAGTTTGGGGCCCCAGGTAACATTTGACATACTGTAGCTGACATAATGTTGTGTTCATTTTTGAAATCTACAATAATTAAACCCACCCCAATTTCCATTCCTTATACATCATCAGAAACATTATTATTCCTTCAGTATGATAAACATCTACATTGGTTAACATACGTCAAGGTATTACAGTTCATACAGGGCAACTTAAATTTGGCCCTTTGTTGTACTTGTCAAGAGCAACTTCACCCTCTAAGGAACTTTCAAGAATTGTGTAAAAAATGGGGATGTGATCTTGAACTTTTATTGCTGTGTCATAAAAAATGCTATTGTTACAATCAGGCATTTTACTGTAGTTTAGAAAGACATAATCTAAATATGGTAAAATTCAGAAAAAGTAAAACAGCACATTGTGCTGTCTTGGTCAAGGTTGAAATCTTATGGTCATGCATTCATTCATTAAGTCATTTTCTGTACTTGCTCTTTCTAATGGAGGGTTTAAAGGCAATAGAGACTGCCTTGTTAAATAGTCCAAAGCAGAAAGTAATAAAACACCAGATGAGTGAAGAACAGGTTTATGCAAACACTCTCCCATGCACACTGTACTAATGAATTAATAATTTCTTTAGGAAGCTGAAGGAAACAAGAGAAAAGTTACTAGTCCTACTATTTACCTTCAGGTGATGGCTACTACCCAACATTCTCCACTAAAAATTTTTGAGACAATTTTCAATTCACTGTTACCTCTATGATGCACAGGCCTCATAGTCATCATGCTGCCTCTGACATGTCTTCACATCTTGGATTTGGGCTTGGTGTTTCTTACCCCAAACATAGCCTTGCATCTTTCTGAAAAAAAGCTCAACTTTTGTCTTCTTCTTCCACAGAATTTTGTCCTAGAGGCAAAAGAGATTGCCAGAGATGTTTGGCGGTGTTCTTTTGGCGAGCAATGGTTTCCTTTATGATATTCTCTATGAACACCATTTTTGTTCAGTGTTTTTCTTATAGCAGATACATAAGACTTTTGCAAGTTGAGGAGATTTCTGCAGATCCTTTACCATTACTCTAGGGTTTGTTTTAATACCCTTCCTCATTGCATGTTTTGTTCTTGCTATGATCTTTGCAGGATGACTACTACTAGGGAGATTAGCAATAGTATTGAATTTCCTCCTTACATAGACAGCTTGTTTTAATGTGATTTAAAGAATGTCTGGGCTTTAAAAATGCTTTTTTGTAGCCTTTCCAGCAGTAGCTGCCTGTATAAATTTTCTTATAAGTTATTTGATTTTTTTTTATTGAGGTAGGGTAACCATGAACAGATCTTTCATTACAAGAGCAGACTCTGTCAGTAGTCCATCACCTGAAGATCTGTTATGTTCCTTTTTTATAGGACAGAGCACCTCCAAAATTCAGGAGTTGATTTTACCGTATAATTTCCGGTATTTTATAATGTTGGCCATATAAGTCGAATGTGGAACACTCACGCTGTTGGTCCAAGAGATTATGATATGCTAACGCCCACCTTAGAGATTAACCACGGAGCACACTGCTTTTTTTATTCTATGTATTATGCCTACGTGACCACACGGTAATACCCGAACTATTCCGAAGCGACGTTTGCACTGTTTTATGTTTTTTGTATCTCACACACTCATACACCTTTATCATAACAGCATCCCTTATCTGCGATGGAGCATTCAATCAGAAGAAAATATGAAGCTGGTTTTAAATTAAAAGTCATTGAAGTGGCAAAAGAAATTCGTAACTGCGCTGCTGCAACAAAATACGACACGTTTGAGAAACTGGTGGAGATTGGAGGAAGCAAAAAGATTTAAAAAAAAATTTAAGTGTCGTATTTTTGAACAGGTGCATAAGTCGGGGTCTGATTTTATGATCAGTTTTTTGGGTTTCAAGACCCGACTTATATGTGAGTATATACAGTATTCCTGAAAAGGACACCAGTTTGTTCTGTGCACAGAGTAAATAAAGTAAAACTATTGAAGTTTAAAGATGCAGTGCCCTCCATAATGTTTGGGAGAAAGACATATTTTTCCTTGATTCCCCACTCTGCTCCATAGTTTAAAATAACAAATCAAACAATTCAGATTAAAGCACCCAATTTAAGGGTATTTGCATTTATTTTCGTCAGACCATGCCCCATTCCACCCCCAACCCACACACACACACATTTCAGGGCACTGTAATGTTTGGGACAGTTGGCGTCACAGGTGTTTTTGATTCCTCAGCTGTGTTTCATGGCTTAATTAGTGCAGGCGTAAAATACCTAGGCTTGCTTCTATCCTTTTGAGTCTACAGTTGCCATTGAAAACAAGAGCTGTGCAAATGAAAACCAAAGATGCTATTTTGAGGCTGAAAACAAGAATAACACCATTAGAAAAATCAGTAAAACCTTAAGACTACCAAAATCAACTACCTGGAATATCATTAAGAAGAAAGAATGCACTGGTAAGCTCAGTAATCGTAAAGGGACTGGTAGGTCAAGGAAAACCCCTCACTGTTGATGACATAAGAATCCTCACTATGGTAAAAAAAAACCTGAAATGCCTATCCAACAGATAAGAAACAGTCTTAAGGAGGCAGATATGTATGTGTTAGAGACTACTACCTGCAGGACTTCATAAATAGAAATGTAGAGGCCACACCGCAAGATGCAAACCACTAGTTAGCCAAAAAAAGGATGGACAGGTTATAATTTGTGAAAACGTACTGCAGAGTTCCAGAAAAAGGTCTTGTGAATAGATGAGATAAAGATGAACTTGTATCAGAGTGATGGCAAGAACAAACTGTGGAGAAGAAAAAGAACTCCCCAAGATCCAAAGCATACTACCTCATCTGCTAAACATAGTGGTGAGGTTTTAATGGCTTGGGCATGTGTTGCTGCCATAGCTACTGGCACACTTACCTTCATTGATGATGGAACTGCTGGTGGAAGCGGCAAAATGAATTCTGAGGTGTACAGAAACATCTCATCTTCTCAGTTTCCAGTTAATGCCTCCAAACACATCATCATACAAGACAATGAATCCAAAACAAACTGCCAAAGCAACACAGGAGTTTTTCAAAACTAAAACACTGAAAGATCTTGAATAGCCAAGTCAGTCATTCGATTTAAATCCAACTATGCATGCCATCCAAAGGCTGAAGAGAAAACTTATGGGTTCAATCCTCCAGAACAAGGAAGAGATGAAGATGGCTGCAATAGAGGCTTGGCAGAGCATCACCTGAGAAGCTACTCAGCACCTTATGATGTCTAAGAATCACAGACTTCAAGCAGTCATTGCATGCAAGGAATATGCAACAAAGTGCTAAATATGACTGCTTTAATAGACCTGCCATTGCTGTGTCCCAAATATTATGGTGCTCTGAAATGGGAGGAACTATATATAAAAAGTGTTGTCATTTCTACATGGTGAGACTAAAGTGTTTACAAATAACTTTAAATTAAAGTCTGCAAGTTTTGAAGTTTAGAAGTGGGGAGTAGAAGGGTAAGTCAAGGAAAATGTATCTTTGTCCAAAACATTATGGAGGGCACTGTGGAATATGACTCACAACATATAAAAACATGATTTATGGAAAGTTTCCAAGATCAGTATTTAAAAACGTGTAACAAGGCTTCATACAGACATTTGAATTGAAGTTTGTTCTGTTTTTAGGTGTTTGAGAGAGGTGATGCTTTTTGATAACTGCCCAGATGGCCCTGTGTAGGACTGAATTCCAGGGATAGTTTGTATGAGTCATTAAAGCAACTATCTTGCACGATATACTGACACTAAGTGACGCAAGTAATTGCTTATCACCTTCAGATATAATGATTCCCAGTTTCTCTATCTTCTCTTTGTGGCACAAACTTATCAGATAATCTCATCTCCAGTAACTCTGTTTGCCTGTCTGGAAACCTGCCGAAGATTTCATTACATTTTTATTTGTTAGACTTAACCAGCTAATGAAGCTGAAATTGATGACAAGTTGGGATAAAAGGACAGCATAATATCCTTGTCCACTTGAACAACCTATTTTTAAAGCATAGAAATGAGTGCATGTTGTACTTAGTATAGGTATTTTTTAATGATAATTCAATTTAAGTTATTATACACTTACTTAAGTTCCTAGATTTTTACATTTAGTCATTATTTTTACCTACTCTGCCTGAACCATTACAAGTAAGCATACAGATATTTGTCCCCAAAAGTCAAATGCCATGTTTATGATTCCTTTGGTATTCAATGGAAGCTAGTTATCCTTAAACTTCTTCATTAAGCTACTCATTTAATCTTCATAATAGCTGTCATCCTCCCCAATACAGTACCTGTCCTACCACCTTATTATTATCTGTATTCCTGATAATTGAAAAATTATCACTGTTGTGTTCACAAGTGTATAGTGTAAATATTAATAGAGACAGAAAATAACTTTGAGGAGCCCCTGTGTGTGATTGAATGAACTCTAGAAAAAGTGCTCTGCATGTTCATTTTCTGCAAACAGTTTTTAAAAATTGCAATAATATGCATGTATTAATATGTATATTACAATATGTACAGGTGGATAGTTCTGAAACCCAGAAATGGTACTTTAACAAAGGAAGTGGGCTATCATAAAAAGAAGATATATTATGTATGATAACCAACAGCATGTTCTCTACATATCTGCTTACAACTGTCTTCATTGACCAGATTCTAAGAGCTGCTTGATACCTGTACTATGAAGTACATGCTCATGCTCTGTCTTTACAAAATAACCTAAACTGCTTCTGAGACAACATATTATTTTCCACAATTTTTCACCTTCTGTTTTCTGGCTTGACAGCTACCCATTTATTCATTTCATTTATCAGCTATAAAGGAAACCTCAGAATGAGTGATCCAAATGGTGTTTCCACACTAATTGGCTGCTTCTTATGCCTGAAACATTTGGCCTAGATCCTTTTGTTTTTCCACAGTTTTTCTAAATCTGTCTCCTAATTGCATATTTCTTTTTTTTTCTCACTTGGGTTTGCAGTGTTATAAAATGTCAGCTCATATTCATTTTTCCAACTGTAAAACAATCTGATTTTTTAATAGTCTAACCTTACAGTGTGTATTTTCAAAAGAGGATGTAAAATAGAGTTCATGTTTTCACCCAAATGTATACAAGAAGAAATGTTACATAAAAAGCATGTCTTATGATGGACTGGTATCCTGTCCAGGGCTGTTTCCCGCTTTGCACCAAGAGCTTCTGGGAAAGGCTGTGCCCCTGAATTCTTCAGATGTAATAATCATGTTTAGGAATGTTGTGTTATCTTAAAAAAGGATTTCTGTGGATGGATGGATTTCTATATAATATTCTAATGTTATACAGTGCCTGTTCATACTTGAAATGGTTGAAACAACTATGTGTCTAATTTAGCTTCAAGAACAAAAGAAAAATAAGACTATTGTACTTTCTGTACATGTTCATACCTTGAAAATTACACTTTTGTTTCTCATCTTTGGCCTTTGACAAAGAGAGGGACTACATATAGGCAGGTGAGTGCAACATACACTGTAGAGAAACATAGAAGAGTATCCTTGCTCTAAGTAATGTATGTAAATGGTAACCAGTTCATGAATGCACAAAATTTACATGTAACAAAGCCCAGTGAGCAAATGAGTGAAGAAATTACATATAGTATATGTTAATTAATGAAGAATATATACACGGCAAATTTGAGATCCCCAAAAGTCAAATACTTTTTATATGGTTCTTTCATTCAGTGGAAGCTAGTTATCCTTACACATATCCTTGCACGGTTTTGCTAGGGTGACCTCATTTTTCAAATATAGTGAAAAGGACTGTTCATATAATAGGGGCTGCAGCTGTTGTATATTTCTATTAATTCTTTGAATAATAGTTAACATTTTTTCGAAGAGATTCCTATGGTCCAGTTAGTACAGTTTACCACTATAGCATCACATACATTTTGGTTGATTTCACTTTGTTATTTTGGTAATTATTATAAATTATCCTTATGTTTGGTGATGTCATCATCCAGTTTTTTTGCTGTTTAGTAAAATTAATTTTGCATTTGGAATAAGAATGAAAGATTTAAACCTTGTAATGGACTGCACAAAAGGGTTGTGATACCAGCCAGGATTACACAGAGATTTTTACCTAGCTCTGACAGAGGTTCATAGAGGGCTAGATCCCTGGTAATGGTTTAAAAGCCAAAAATAACATCATAATTGTAATTATAGACCTTGAAATAGTCTAAAATAATAACACACGTGCATATGTTTGAAATGTGTCATTTGGATCTTGGAATGTGTCTTATTGGGGCTATGACCACCAGTAAAGAATCAAATGCCAAAAATATTATTATACCCGTGATCAGCAGCCTTGAAATACTATAATAGCTACTACATGCCTACTTTTTCAAATTTTGTGAAAAAGAGTAACTTTGACCCCTTGTCTTCCATTAGGAGGTGTACCCTTTAAGTCGGTTGATGTGTCAGCAGCAATGTCAAGCCCCTCAGATCATTTTTGTTGAAGACACTCTTTAGTTTACTTTTCATCGTAACAGTGTCATTTTCTGCAAAAAATATGGTCCAAAATTGGCTTACAAATGAGGAGTTATTGGGTCTAGAGTGTCACAAATAGGGGGAAAACCAAAAAAGCTCAACATCTTGACAGATGAGTTCAATGGTATATCATATGTAGGGAATCTCAAAACACAGAGACAGGAGGCGCTGGACAAAAGAATTGAAGTGATATCAAAGCGCTCATAAGTAATTCTTATGAACACCATAGAGTAGGAAATATTTGGTTCATTGTCAGTACAATAAGGGAGTCATTATTCTGAGGCACATATGGCTCAAAGACATTCGTTCTCTGCCAAATACAATGTACCTAAGTTCCTACTGTATTAGGGGTGCATCAAACCTAGTCCACTAAGGACAGCATCGATATAAGATTATTTGTGGCCAACCTACAGAGAATAAAATTTTGTTTAATACACAGATAGACTTTCTGTGATTTCATAATGATAAACTGCAGCTATGATTAATTTGATATGTTATATAACGTAGGGTATGTGATCAGTCAGTTAACCACTTATCAATTTTACCTTTGCTAATAGTCAATTAAAACAATCAACAAGACACCCACCAATAGATGATAAATAAAATTCAGGTTGAATGAGGGATCTCTGTTTCACTTTCTGGCCAGAAATATGAAGTGTTTTGAGCAATTTATGAACATTGTTCAAAAATTGATGAAAGTCTACATTAACACTTTCACTTTCTCTGTTGTAGTTCGATGTGGCAACAGACTTACTTTCACAAATAACCCAAACACATGTGTTCAAATAACCAAAATAATACAATTTATTTCTAACATAATAATAATAGAAGATGGATAAATACAAGTATATGATATATACAGATATGTATGTATATACATATATATACAGGGTAGAGATAAAAGACAATACCAAGCAATCCAAAAGAAAAGGCACATAACTTATGAATTTCGTCTCTTGGCTTAGATACTGTAGATCTTTTTCTCCCTTATAGAAAATGACCCATAACCTCTGAACTCTGAACTTGTGCAGCTAGTTATTACGCTTCTCATATTTTTATTATGGCATTTATTTTGTTCACAGATGGTCTCTGCACTGGCTCGCTCACCCCTCCAACACTGATTTTGTATGTGTGTATTTGTGTGTTTGTGAGATGTTGTTCTGCACTCTCCTACTGGATTTAGGAGCTTAGTTACAGAGACACCAGTACCACAATGTAATAGCTGGCTCTGTTCTATCTATTAAATTACAATTAATAGTTCTCAGAATCAAATTGTGTACTTATGGAGGTGAGCGATGCTTTGTTCCTTTCCTGGTCAGCTTTCTCCAGACATGGAGAAGGAGAAACCCCTTTAGCGTGCTTTCTTTCTTTGTGTAAGAGCTGATCTCCTTCTTTATCTTTGGTCGCACATTCTGGTTGAGGAAAGTACTACTGTTTCTCTTTGAGGTTGTTACACAAATGGTGTCTTTGGTTGCTAGCAAAGTTACACCTGCTGGGTCAACTGGTGATCAATCATACTCTGTTGTTAGCAAGGTGAACACGTGGCTTTTACTGTATGTATATGGTCTCCCTCATCTCAGGCACTTGCTACCTTAGCAAGGTTTGGACTAATGGCAGTGTGACGATGCGGGTTCTGCTCCATGCTCCCATCTTGCTTCTGGGAGCTCTGGAACCCAACACCGTCAGTAATGTCACCGATGAGCTAGACAGTGAGACACAACAAAGCAAAGGGGATGGTGCAAAAAGTGCAAAAGTGCTTTTATTAAAACAACAAACAAACAAAACAGTGTCCAACTAAAGTGCAGTGCATTAAAGTTGCCATTAAATAAATAATCCATTAAAATAATTGAAAAGTGGAGGTTAAAAAAAACAATAAATAAATCCTTTAAAAACAACAAGGTTAAAACAATGGCTGGAAACTGTGTTTTTAAAATCAACCCGGTGCCTTTCTATTGGTGACTCCCCTGCTTCTCCCGTCCAGACTATGCACCAGGGGAGCCACACTACCTGCAGCTGACTTTCTCTCTGCCTTCTCCTGCTGGTCCATTTGCCTCACTGATCCCTGGCTCTGGTAGGCATCACTAAACCGCGACTTGGGCTCCCCAATGACCAGGGTGCTCACACTGGGGCTTTCACATCCCAAGTCCCGACTCCTGCTGCCTTCCGTGCCCTTATGCGGTGAGACATCCTTCTTCCGGTGACTCCTGCTCTTCATAAAATGCTCAGCAGGAGCGACCACAACCGACTGCTCCTCAGGTGCCGGCCAAACACCCAGGCTCACAGCTCAGCTGCCCTCGAGCCTGCTCTTGCTCGTTCGCTCTCTCCTGCACCATCTTTTCTCTCCCTGATCCCTGCCTTCTTCCTCACCCATAATCTCCGTTTCTTTCTTCCTTTTTTCTCTTTTGTCCCTAGCCGCCTCGTGCTTCTATTTATCATGGGGACATGGATCAGATGTGGCAATTAGCAGCTCCGGGGAACAATTATGGATGCGGACGACTCGTCACCTGTGCACTTAAGCGAGAATCACCCACATCACGAATTCCCCGGGAACTGATCCGCCGCACTACCACGCCTCCTTTCTAATCCACAAAAGCAGCGATTATTTATTTAAAAAGTGGCCTTTTTGACATGAGCTGTAGACCCACTACACAACATGCAGTTGTGGTCTTACTCGTGTAATGAATGGTATTCAATTTTTTTTTAATTTCAGCCCTGGTTACCCTGTGGGAGTATGAAGGGATTGCTCCAACTTTTTTGCAGCCACACCCTTAACACTTCTAAGCACCCCAGGGTCTCTGATGTACAGCAGAAGGTATGGCCAGGTCGAGCATTGAGCTGACAGAGAGAAGCAATCAGTTAAGGTCTTACAGTGGTATTTAAAGGAAAGAACAGAGGGCTTGCCATTGGCTTCTTGCATGCACTTGGGTGCACCTTTTAGTTGACCACTCTTGCAAAGTTCTGTCCATCAATGTTGCTCAACCTTGATTTACAATCCTTTGTTGAGAATTTGGGCGCCCATCTTGTGCCTTTAAGATACATCCCTGCTATGTTACGAAGTCTGGTATCAATCATTTTATCAAATAAGCCACAGAGACTGCACTCCAAAGGGAGGACCAGTGAAAAAGGGGATATTAAGAGTGTACTAAGCCAGGTATATTGTAAACTACCTTTATACACTCAAACACATTTTGATAGCATAAAATGATGACCATTAGCTGTCTCAAGCACTTATAAAGAGCATTGCAAAATGTTACATAGATTCATTTATATAGATATATAGATAGTTACTATTAAAAAAGGGTGCTGCTGTTTACTACAGCAGGTTTATTTATCTCCATCTTTGTCTAAGTTTTGAAGTACTTTTTATTTGTTGCAATTCATTTTTATTCATGGGTTTGTTTCCTGAACAGGAATTAAGGAAGATACGTATCACTAAAGGAATTAAGAAGTAGACATTTTTCTTGGTTTAACATTTTGTTCAAATATGCTCACTTCACTGGCTCTCATTTGAATGTGTCTTATATTCAACCTTAAAGAATTCTGTACAGTCGGAATTTCCTTCTACAATTGACCTGACCAGTATAGGGACAATACCAACAGAACTGGTTTCAGAACTTTCTACTTTTAAGAGACAGGACAACTTTTTTCAGGGCAACAAGCACAGGATACATAAAAGAGACAGAAGTGAATGCTTAATATTGTGTTTGAGGATGAGGAGGCAGCAGGTAACCCAACACATTCCTTTTCCAACTGTAATACTGGTCAATGTGCCATCTTTATGTAGTAAATTTCATTAGCTTCAAGCTACTTGTTTTTATAAGGAATATAGAAAATCTTATGTTTTGGCTTTTATTGACTTACTAGTCATTTAGCCCGTTACAATAACGGGCGCTAGAACAGTAGTGCATAAACATTAGTAGGAACAGTCTATATTAAATGGCAAGGGACTTTGGCCTCATTCTTTTTGTTGGTCGTATTTTTCTTTCTTTCAGCCTTTCTTTTGTTGATATTTACTTGCTGAGCTGACCGTTCTTCGTGGGCTGCCGCCGTGTATTGTGTGTCTAATTTTCTGTGACAGTAATACTGTCTTGTACGGCTCTATTCAATAAGGGCGCGCACAAAAAGGTGAGCTTCAAAAGTGCGACCTCAATTGAGCGCGGCGAATAAAGGCATTCGTAGATAATTTAGTTCAAATGGCTCTGGAATATGTGAAGAGCAACAAAGGTGCAGATCTTTATTTACACGTGCCTTTATTTGCTGCGCCCAATTGAGGTCGCCCTTTTGAGGCTCGCCTTTTTGTGCGCACCCTTATTGAAGGATACCGTCTTGTACGTCCGCTGGCTTGTACGTCCGTAATATACCTTTAATTTTCTCTGGCGGTATTACAGGCGTGCGCGTCTGTAATATGCCTTTAATCTCCTCTGACAGTAATACTGGCTTGTATGTGGCTGTAATATGCGTCACTGTATTGTGTACCTTTAATTTCCACTCGCAGTAATACTGGTTTGTATTTCCGTAAAACGCCTCTAACTTTCTCTGACAGTAATATCGCGAGTCGCACCGTGCCCCGCACATGCCCACTTCATCAGAAGACACCCACACACGGACACCTGGACGCACATAGGGATTTTATATATATAGATGGATCTCTGAGACAATCAGTGATGCAAAGCTCATGATTGATGGCCATGGGGCACTGGTGAGACTGGTTTGGGACTTCATCGCCAGAAGCAAAGGACCCTCAAATGACCGATGGTGTTAATAAATAACTGTTAGAAAAATGGTGTGCTCTGTGGACATTGAGCTGCTCCCTGTTTCTCTTGGACAATTTTATTTGTCTTGTGAATTTCTACAAATATTTGCTACTGTTGCACATATTCATCCTAAGGTAACAGAAATGATTATTAATGTGATAAAAAAAATTGTGCCACACTTTGTTCTTGGAGACTTTAATCACTTGTAAAAAGATTCACGCAACACAGGAAAAGTTTTGGGGGCAGCCACCTGTATAATTGAAACAGGCTGCCAAAGGTGAGGGTTTGGTTCAATAAATGACAGACATCAATCCAAAACAGAACAGTACAGACAAACAAACATGCCGGTTTTAAAGTCATGAAATGGAAGTGACGTCCTAGAATCCAGGCAAACTTTCCCATGGTTGGTCTGCTGATGAAAAAGAGAAAGGATCAGTGCACTCTGCCACCCCCTGGACTGGCATGGAATTATCCCTTTGTGAGCTCTTCAGCTGTCTCCCATGCACATGTGTGTGACAACTGTAACCTGAAGGCAACGTTAACATCCTTTTATTAATCTGTAACCTGCCCAACAAAGAAAAATAAAAAGGGAGCTTACAAATAGATTGATAAACCACCATTAGTCTTCTCTGCTCATCATTTTGGTAAACTTCTCACAACTTACAAAACAATAATGTGAAAACAAAAAAGTACACAAAAAGACAATTGAGCTCTGGAGTGAAAATTTTTTCAAAGTCTACAAGGATGCTTTCGGTGTACAGATTAGGATCCAAGTACGGCAAGGATACAAATACTGATTTAGACAACCTTTCAGATGTTAACAATAAATACTGGGTGAACAAATCTATAATGTCATTATTATATAAAAAGAAAAATGTTTCATGACCTGTTAATACTCTTTAGGTGCATTCTGCACAGAGGGATTTAAAATGTTTCTATTAAAAATGTTAAACTTGATTATAAGGATACAATTGAACAGAACTTGTCTACACATAACTTGAGATTGTTGTGGTCAGACATTGATACCTTAGCTGGCCATCATCATTCAAAAGGTAACAACCATGTAAAAGCTTCTGGTTTTAACTCCATCTCTGATTTAGCTCCTGGGTATAATGAATATTACTTTAGACTGTTCTCCATGTTGTTCTGTCCCATCTGGAGCAGCAGGGGAGCTACGCACGGCTGCTTTTCATAGACTTCATTTCTGCCTTTAATACCATCTTACCTCACAGACTGGTGACCAAACTTTCAGACATAGGACTTCCACACTCCACCTGCCTTTGGATCAAGGACTTCCTGAGTGATCGCACTCAGAGGGTTAGAGTGGGCCCCTACTTCTCCACACTCATCAGCCTCAGCACTGGCTCCCCACAGGGCTGTGTGCTGAGCCCCCTGCTCTACACCCTCTACACCCACGATTGCATTCCTGCCCACCACAGTAACACAATTGTTAAGTTCGCTGATGATACCATGGTATCAGGATGGTAGTAGGGCTCATCTCTGGGGGGGATGAGTCTGCCTACAGGGATGAGGTGGAGCGGCAGACAAAGAGGTGCAGGAATAACAACTTGCTCCTAAATATAGCCAAGACCAAGGAGCTCATTGTGGACTTCAGGAAGAAGGCAGACAACATCCAGCCACTCATCATCAACGGGGACTGTGTGGAGAGGGTCTCATACTTCCACTTCTTGGGTGTCACCATTAGGGAGGACTTGACCTGGGGAACACACACTGCTGAGGTAGTGAAGAAGGCCCAAAAGAGACTCTACTTCCTGAGGGTTCTCAGGAAGAACAATATCCCTGAGAAACTGCTGGTGTCCTTTTACCGCTGCAGAGTAGAGAGCATCCTGGCCTACTGTCTCTGTGTGTGGTTCTCCAGCTGCACAGG
The DNA here is from genome assembly GCF_900747795.2 of Erpetoichthys calabaricus. NCBI lineage: Eukaryota > Metazoa > Chordata > Cladistia > Polypteriformes > Polypteridae > Erpetoichthys > Erpetoichthys calabaricus. The sequence continues at coordinate 100,079,573 of NC_041396.2, read as the reverse complement.
AGCACAGAGGAAAGGGTCATTAATGTCCATAGGGTCATTAAGGTTCGCCCAGCAGATAGTCGGCTGTCCTCTCCCCTCACTAGAAGAACTACATAGTTCCTGTTGTCTCAGGAATGTGAAGAAAATTCTTCAGGACCCATTACACCCAGGACATGCATTGTTTGTACGCCTGCCTTCAGGCAGACATTAAAGATCCGTAAAGACTAAAACAATTAGACTGAGAAACAGTTTCTATCCTTCAGCCATCACCATGCTGCACGCTGCTAAATGGTCAATCTGACCAAGTGCACCTTCATGTTTATAATACAATTCACTCTCATGTTTACAATACAGCCCTAAGTCAAGGGCTGAAGAAGGGGCCTGAGTTGCCTCGAAAGCTTGCATATTGTAATCTTTTTAGCTAGCCAATAAAAGGTGTCATTTTGCTTGGATTTTCTCTCCATTTTAGGCTTCAAATCATTTGGATGATATTCTTTGGAAATTGCAAACTAACAAGTCATAAAATTAAATAGGGTCTGAGAATAGCAAGGAATGGTTTCTAATTAAGCTATTGGGTTGGAGCAAAAACATGCAGCCATTGTGGCCCCCTAGGATTGGCATTGCCCACCCATGCTCTGCACTAATGGTTGTTGCAGTACATTTGAAAACTGGCTCATGTTAAAGTTTTTTAACAATTCATTGATTGTAAGCTTACTTAATGAGAATTAAATCATTCATGGTCCAGTAGTAAATGGTTTTGTTAATCTGTGTCTTTTTAACACTTAAACATTACAAAAACGAAGGAACTAATGATTGATTTTAGAAGAAACACCATTTGCCAACAAGTAACAGTCATAGAAGACCAAGCAGGGGAGATTGTTCAAAGTTCTACGAATCAGGGGACAATCATAGACTCAAAACGGGCTTTTAATAAAAATACAAAAGCAGTCTGCAAAAAGGCACAGCAGTCCCTGTACTGTCTAAGGAAGCTGATTCTTTATAGCACTTTATATCACACTTTTATAAATCTTATATTACGCCTGTCTTTTGGTAAATTTTAATGTCAGCAACATAAACAGAATAAATCACATTATAAAACAGAACCATAAAATAACAAGGTCTGAACAGTCAAATCTGACAAGATCTGTTTATTAAGTAAGGATTACAGAAAGCAGACTGTATTCTCTCAGACTGAACTCACCAACTACATTCTCAATTCCAGGTTCAAGCTTTCAGGGATAAAAAGCAACTAATTCAAATACCTCTACATCCCAACTGGTATTAATCTTCTAAATAAGTTTAATTTGACATTCACTGGCTTGAATCATGGAATGAACTGTCATAATTTGCATCTATCATTTGTCAAGACTTAATATTTGTATCATCTAATGTTATACCATATGTATTATGCTCACTACTATCCATCCATCCATTATCCAACCCGCTATATCCTAACTACAGGGTCACAGGAGTCTGCTGGAGCCAATCCAGCCAACACTGGGTGCAAGGCAGGAAACAAACCCCAGGCAGGGTGCCAGCCCACCGCAGGGCATATATTTTATTTATTTATACTAATTTTGATGGCTGTGTTCTTTGCGATGTGTTTTTAATGTTACATCATAGTCTCTCTGTAAAATCTTATGACAAACTAAATTTCCCTTTTGTGGACAATGAAACTGAATTAAGATTTGGATTTAAATAATGCTTTTATGATTCTTACTGACTTTGGGCTGTATAAAATGGTGTTTGAATAATTAATTTTCACTCGATTGTTCGCTTTCCAAGTCAAGATTACTTAGAGGAAATGCCTTGAAAATGTACGTTGTGCTGTTATTTAATGCAATAAGAAATATCTTCTCCAAGGACCCCTTAAACACAGCATAATATTTTTTTTTATTTTGAATTGATATACTTTATTAATCCCCAAGGGGAAATTTTCTTTTCCCATGAGTCTTGGAGGTCAGAGTGCAGGGTCAGGCCCTGGAGCAATTAACAGGTTAAGGGCCTTGTTCAAGTGCCCAGCAGAGTAGGATCCATTCTGGCATTAATGGGATTTGAACTGGCAAACTTCCTGATACCAGTGTAGGTCCTTAGCCTCAGAGGCACAACTCTGCCCTCAATATACCGTACAAATCAAGCAATACCATACCATTAATCTGTAAATAATGCTCCTGTATTTGATTAAGACAAATTATATTAATTAAAAAAAGACTAGTTAAGTGTGGTTGTGCTCACTCCTTCACAGAGTCAAATGCTGTTTAAATCAGCTCCATCTCCTTATGACCATGTAGTGGAAAATGGAGCTCAGAAAATGTAATGTAAGGATAGATTACTGCTTACTGCAGTCTTGAAATGTTCTTGCTATTCATAATAAAACCAAAAAGTAAACTTTATTCATTCATTTACCTTCTGCACTTTACTTTCATAGGCCCTAAAAAGAAATTGTACCATTAAATATCAGCCAATGGTATCAATTAGTAGAAGATTGTTAAAAATGTAGGGTCAAACAACAAATTACATCTTGGAGTACAAGCTGCATTTGATTGCATCTATTAAAATATGCTTGATTTGGCAGACATCTGTAAAGACAATTCAAATTTCTCAGGAGGAGTTCTGCCTGGAAGCACTTTGGAACTATTTCTATTCATTAATTGCTGTGAGATGATAAAGCAATATTGCAAACCAACAGAGAAAAGGAGGGTGAAATATATGCCATTTGGCCACCATCTTAAACAGAGCTTCCAGTTTTGGTTTTAATTGTTCTATAAATATCTGAGCTGTTTCTTGTCATGAGGTCTTGCTGCATATTTCAGGCACTGTTTTTACAATATATCTGAATGTGCTTTATGTACTGAGTAGGCATGCGTAGGAGTTACACAGTGTGGCATAAGAAGAGGGATTAGAGGCATAGTTGCACCAAATGAACAATTACACTTCAAATGTAACTTCATTATTTCCAAATTAGAAATTTGGTTAAAAGAAAGCTACCCAGACCTCACACCTATTTCTATTCCAGAGAGTCTTGAATATTCAGACACATCTTGACAATATATGAAAAGACCTTGAGGAATCTCCCCTTCTTCAATTCTAGGGTATGGTAGGAAAAGGAGCTTTTAATTAACATTTCAGAAAAGTAGTGGAAGTCACAAATGCATAGAATACACTCTAGCTCAATATGCACAAAACATTCAATAATTCAACTTAAAATCTTTTAGTGATCAGACTTATCTCATTTAAAATTGTCCAAAATGTATCCAGGGCAAGATCCATTTTGTGATAGCTGCAATCTAGCTCCAGCCTCACTGGGCCACATGTTTTAGTAGTGCATAAAATTGACATAATTTTGGACTATTCTTATCACAGAGTCTTGGTGTCACAAACATTTCAAGCCCATTAACAACTTTGAATTTTGTGTACAGTACTCCTAGATGGGCTTAAAGTAGAGAAGGACACATTGACTGTAATTGCTTATACCACACTAGTAGCACGTAGACATATTTTGCTTAACTGGAAGAATCCCAGTCCATTTTTTATAAGTCAGTGGGTAATTGATGTTCTATACCAGTGTTTCCCAAACTTAGTCCTGGGGGCTCACTGCGGCTGCAGGTTTTTGTTCCAACCAGCTTCTGTTTTTAATTGGACTCCTGGGCTAATTAACTGTTATTTCCCAAGTTCTGTGTTTTGGGAACAATATAGAAATTAGAAAAATAAGTTTGCTGAAAAAAATATATATTAAAATGTACCAAGCAGTTATATGGGAATAATGTATTTTTTTCTTTTTAACAGTATTTTCATATTGATTTTCATTCTGTGTTCTAATTGTTTAATTAATCCATTATTTACTAGTGGGCCTGACACTAAAGTAGTTGCAGCCTTTGATTATTCAGTGTTGTTTGCCAGTGTGTCAGCTCTGCTCGTTTTTAATTGTCTTTAATAAGATACAACGAAGGGGGAAAACTGCACAGAGAAAGGACAAAATATAATGAAATCAACAAAAAAGAGTTAAGCATTTAAATCTATAGCAAAAATAAAAATATTTCTAAATGTCTTATAAATGTAAAAATCATTCTGCTATGCTTTTCTGAATGTCGAATAAAAGAAAAAAATACCAGCTAATTAAATGAGATCAGTGTCATCAGGTGTTGTCACTGATGATGAATCTGGTTGGAACAAAAACCTGCAGCCACAGGGGATCCCCCGGACCAAGTTTGGGAAACACTGTTCTATATTATCTGAAACTGGAAAATTAGAGGATCTGTTCAAAACTTTTTTCAAACAAACCAAGACTTGATTTAAAAAAAATTAGAATAAGGACTCGTATAAAAAGGGAAAAATGTTTTTTTTTCCTCTTTGCTCTCGGCTTTCCTCTCTCTCTCGGGTGGCGAATGAATTCTTGTTTTGTTCAGTTTTGTCTTTCTTTCTGTTTTCTTTTCTTTTCAAATTCCATTTTTTTCTAGATTGACTGTAAAGTTAATTGTTGTTTCATAGGATCTGCTAATTTTATCTGCTGGATTGTATATGTATTTACTTTCTAGAAGTAAATTTACTGCGGTGGGTTGGCACCCTGCCCAGGATTGTTTCCTGCCTTGTGCCCTGTGTTGGCTGGGATTGGCTCCAGCAGACCCCCGTGACCCTGTTTGGATTCAGCGGGTTGGAAAATGGATGGATGGATGGATGGAAGTAAATTTAATAAAAAGTAAAAACAGCATTATTAAAGGCATGGTGTGCATGAAAATAGAAACTGTTTGGATGTCAACCTGCAGCTCTAGTTCATGAAAGTCTAAAAGATGCACAAGACAAGCAAAACATGTACTATGACAGACAAAGGAAACACAAGATTTACAAGAGTGAGTTACAATGCAAAAAGAGAATGTGTGGCAACCAGCTATTATCTAGAAACAAAATGAGCAGCCAAGATCATTTATAGTTTGAACACCAGATTGAAAGTTGTACTGGGTGAATAGAAAACAATTAAGAAAGACATACATTGATACAGAAATGGATGCTCAGAAGAGTGGAAAGGAGCAGTCAAAACACACAACAGCATCTCAAAACATAAACACACCTGAAAAAGTTACAGTTGACGCTGAAGAAAAACAGTTTCCAAAACCAAATCTGGAACACAGGTCAAAATTTCTGTAAATTTTATGGAATAAACATTCAGTTCTTATAGACTGTGACAACAATGTAGTTAATACTGCATAAAGTAATCTTCTTTTTCTTCCTCTTCATCTTTTCCCATCTTTTGTTTAGTCAATGTTTTATAGGTTTTGGAGTGACCTATCAATCTGTAATGTAAATGTCTATAGTTATACATGATAAAGAGTTAGGAAGTCAGGTACAAATTAAGGATTTGAAAATAACAACACACACTGAGAAATTATGAGTATTACTTATGTTCATTGAAGTTTACATGGTTAGATTGGTTTAGTACAAAATTATGGACCTAAAGAAGATCTATAGTGCAGTCCTGCTCAAACTGGGATCTTGTCTGTTAGCCCAACATTGCTTTTAATGTGAGTCCTCACTCCCTCATACATATCCTGGACATTCCTGACATACTTCTCTGGAAGTGCTTTCTCTTTCATGCATCTGAAGACCTCTTGACATGGCATTTTATCATATGTCTTCTTCAAATTAATAAACACCATAGGCAAACCTTTCTGTTTTTCTGGATAAAAGCCAATCCACTTTGTGAAAGTTGGAAGAATGGATAAGGCCTTTGGAAGATATAGGATTGAAGATAAATTGGAAGAAGACAAAATATATCAGGTTTAATGATGATCAGGATCATAAGTTAGCTTGCAGGGAGAGCTATAAAAAGAGAGGATAAGTTTTAATATCTAGGATCAATGGTAGACTAAGATGCAGAGATAACCCACAGAATGCAGTGTGGGTGGATCAATTGGAAGAAGGTACCATGAGCATTGTGTGATAGAGTAATTAAGTCAAAGGTAAGGTTTTTAACACAGTGGTAAGACCAGCAATAATGTATGAACACAAGACATGGATTGTTAAGAGAGCGCAGGAGAAATAGTTGCATGTGGCAGAAATAAGAATGTTAAGTTGGATGTTTGGAGTTTCCAAAAAGGACAAAATAAGAAATAAAACAAACAAAAGCACAACAGATGTGGGAAAGATATTGTGAAGGATTGCTGGCTTTCTACTCTGGCCCTCACCCCCAGGCCGCCAGGAGGAGCTCTCCCGACTGCATGAACGTGCCCCGAATTCCAGCAGGGCATCATGGACTCTGTAGTTTATATGCACAGCCCTGCTGGATACCATGGGGGCCTCCAGGAGTCGCTGTAGGGAGGTTGTCGGACTCTTATGTGCCCTATAACCCGGAGGTGCGTCATGATCACATGACAGGAAGAAACGACGTGCCTCCGGGGTGAAGAAGAGTTTTTATATGACCCGGAAGTGTTCTTAGTCACGTGGACAGAGAGGGCGAAACACTTCCGGATCAGGACTATAAAAGGACTATGGGAAATCCCAGACGTCGAGCTGAGCTGGGTGGAAGGGTGGCAACGCGTCTGGGAGTGGAGGATTGGTTATTGTTTATTGATTATTGTGATTTATTATTGAGTATTGTGGAGAGGAGGGTGCTTTGTGCACTTATTTATAATAATAAATATTATGTTTGGACTTTTACCTGGTGTCTGACGTCTAGTCTGAGGGTTCAAGGGGTCACGGAGACCTCAATCTATCACAATATCTAACAAAGTACAGGAAAGTAGGTTGAAATGGTATGGACATGTGATGAGGAGACACAATGAATATGTGGACAAAAGAGTGATGGAAATGGAAGTACAGTGGAAGAGAAAGCGAGGAAGGCCAAAGTGGTGGTGGATGGATAAAGTAAAAGAAGATCTGAAGGAAACTGGTCTGACTGGGGAGGAGCTACAGGACTGAACTGTATGGAGAAGGTTGTGCAGGCTCATTCACTCCATATAAATGTGGCAAAAGAAGAAGAACAACAACAAAATTCACTGATGCTCAAAGGAAATATTTTCTAAGAAGTAAATGTAATTTATATGAATGTGCTTAATGTACTGAGTGTGTATCTGTAGAAGATACAGTGTGATGAACGAAGAATGATTGGCTTCTTGGTGTGCATGAAATAAGAGATTGTTGGGATGTTAATCTGCAGTCAAGTAATGGTGTAAAAAAACAAAGCATAACCGTTTGCACAAATTTCAAAATTACAGTATATAACCTAAGTATTTATGTCATTTTGATTGACCCTGGATTCCATAATCCTGAAATGGAAACCCTACCTGGACTGGCGCCCACTTTGCTTGCAATGCTGTGAAGGTGTGGGTCGGCTCCACGCTACCAGTTGCATCCCAGGAACATCTAGAACCCACTACTGCAAATAATTTACCCGAGGGATGAGCCAACAAATGAGGATATTTTCCCTCTTTTTCTCATGCCAGCTTCCCCTTACATGTCTCTGTGGGTGCAGCACCTCAATCGTGCACTACTGAAAACCAATGAAGCAATTGAGACAGACTGCATACTCACGTACAGGTGCATCTCGCCTCAACCACCTCACCAATTTCCACGTTACACGTTTAATGTTCCCTGTATCACCCATCGGGCGACCAGTGCTTTGTGCATGGCAGTGGTCAGCTTGTAGTTGTTTCTGTGGTGCTGCGAACTTGCAGTTGCATGGTGACAGACAAGCAACCCTCAATAGACATGGCAGTTGTGTTTCTGCATGTCGTCCCATTGGGGAGGATCTCAAAAAAGGCAATCGCACTTCTGTGTGTTGTACCGTTGGAGAGGGTCTCAAAAGGTCTCACAATATTAATTTTATGAGTGACTTAAATATTTTAATGGTCAATCCAGAAACATGGACATGTGTTTTAAGTGGTTAAATACTGTGATTCTTTGCCAATGACCTCTTTGCTGTTTATTTAAATCAAATCTAAGATAATATTATATTTAGTACCCTGTAGCAGTATACATCAGTTCTGAGATTCATTTCCATTGTGGTTAGGCCTTTCTCTTGATACGGTGCTAATATATGGATAATGTTTGACACTAAGGACAGTCATGTTACCAAAAATAAAGTATTAATCTCACATTGAATGCAGCATTTCCTTTCGGCATCCCTCCCCGATTAAATTAGTCATTTGGTACCCCAATACAAACATACTCAACTGTAAATAGAGGACTTTAGGCTGTTTGTTTATTGTGGGCTGCTTTTCTGGCTTCTGTTGCCTCAGTCCACTTTTCTCCTCACTTACTTCAAATGAATGCACTTCAGCTCACTTTAATCCCAAACATTCTTATATATTAGTGTGTCATGCTGGAAATGGCAATTAAAAGATCAACAGGGATTATTAAAATCGTTTTAGCAATAGCTATGACTAGTACAGGATAATGACTTCAGTATTTCTTTAGCTACATGGAAATACACTGCAACACTAAAGAAAACGGTGTAATTTTACAAATCTGATTTTGCCATGGATGGTATTTATTTAAAAGGTTTTAGTGGCACTGATTTGCACTCCCTTAATCCATCTCTGTTATGATTTGGCAGTAAAAGATTAAAAGCAGAACTGCAGAATGGCAACCAAAGTTCAAAATAAAATTATTTGTGGATGAAACAGTCAAGTTAAGAAATAGGTCACATTTTTTTCTATAGAAAATCAGAGTCAAGATGTGCTGATCCTACTTAATTAGCTTTAAATCCTCAAAAAGAGATGTGTTAAGAACTTGTGTGATTTATGAACATCTGCCTTTGTTAAATAATGTATTTTTCTTTATGTTTAATTGCCATTATTATTGTTAATATTTTTTGAAAAATTCCACAATTTTAATATCACTGGCCTATTGATCTTAGAACTCCAGCAAGAAAATACAATATAAACTAAAATCATCTAGACTAATTATTTATGTTGAATGCAGATTTGTTTAACAATACAAATATAGTTAATACGGTTGGTTTCACATATTTATTAATTTATCACATATTCACATATTTATTAATTTATCTATCATTTTTTTTGTATCCACTTAGTCTGTTACAAGATCGCTAAGTGACAGAATATCTTCTGGCAGAATATTTTAGTGGCTTTCTCAAATTGGAATGTACCAAATTTTGCAAGTTAAATATGCAAGAGCAAGAAGTTCTAAAGAATATCTTTAAATGAAGATGCTAACTATTCAGCTGATGATTAAAACTGAAGATGTCGATTCACAACTAATATGAAGGGTAATTATACAAAATTGATCTTAGTTATTCAAACATGATGCTCTAGAGTTATATAATTAATTTTGCTGCCAGACAACATTTTTTTTCCTGCAGTTTTAGAAAAAAGGTATTTAATTAAATGCAAAGTGACTTAAACAACTCATTATGAGAATGATGTGAATGTAAAATTGTGACTTATTTCATCCAATGAATAAATCCTTTAGAAGTTGTTGCATTTGATTGAATCAAAAGTGTGTATGGATATTTACAGTGATTTTGTTTATTGTGTTATTTTAACAATGCAGATTTATTTTGTTTTTACAATGATAAGAGATGATAAAACTTCTTGTTTGGTTTTGCATGTAGTTAAGAAACTAAAAAGCGCCTAAACGTTTGGATAGTTGCCAGTATTCATTTGCTGAGTTGGGCGCTAACATAACACAACATGTGTTATGTCTTATATTGCTAAATCAATTCAGGATCACAGATGGCCAAAGTGTCACATCAGATACAAGCTAATTGATGATATAACTTCTGAGTTTTAGCGAATGGCAGAGAGAACTTTTTAAGGGCTTCAATGTGTAACATAAAAATACCTGTAATTGAACTATGAGTACACATTTTATTGTTATCTGTAAACTATAAACTTCTACAAGGACTTGATAAAATGCTTTTAATAAATTTTAACTGAAGACAATCTGTAATGTTAACTATGACATTTTATGGTGGAATTAGAAAGGGAGAAACTGTGTGTGGCACTCTGTACAGAAGGAGCCATGTTTGTCAAAATATCAAAGTATAGAAAAAAGTAGGAAAACACCACATTCATTACATTAGTGAAATTTTGTGAATAATCTTTAACAGCTAAAATGCTTATCATTTACTCTTATGGTGCAAAATAGGTCACAATAAACCCTAGTGTTTATGAGTATTTTATTACAACAACAACACCATTTATTTATATAGCATATAATATTTATATAACATTATATTTATTTATATAGCTTTATCTTGCTTTACAAGATAAAGATAGAAATGTTTATATGAAACAAAAATAAGATTAGGCAATACTATGTAACAAAGAATAAAGTCAGATGGCCAGAAGTACAGGAAAAAAAAACTTAAGATGTGCTGGAGAAAAAAAAAAACAAAATACAGTATGCAGGGGTTCCAAGGGCCTCTACCACCGAGCATTCTACTAAACATCCATCCATTATCCAACCCGCTATATCCTAACTACAGGGTCACGGGGGTCTGCTGTTGCCAATCCCAGCTAACACAGGGCGCAAGGCAGGAAAGAAACCCTGGGCAGGGCTCCAGCCCACCTCAGGGCATACACACACACACCCACACACCAAGCACACACTAGGGACAATTTAGGATTGCCAATGCATCTAAACTGCATGTCTTTGGACTGTGTTAGGAAACCCACACAGACACGGGGAGAACATGCAAACTCCATGCAGGGAGGAACCAGGAAGCGAACCCAGGTCTCCTTACTGAGAGGCAGCAGTGCTACCCACTGTGCCACTGTGCCGCCCTCTCTACTAAACATAAATGATCTAAATCAGTCCTCATGGTTTTTAGGCTTCATGTGAAAGAATTTGATGATGGTGGTCATGTGGACATCTGGCCTTCAATCCATCAATGTTGAGACTGAAAGGTGCCTTGATGAGGTGGTGGTGGTGCAGATTGCTACCACAGAAAACCAAAAAAAGAAAAGCAGAGAATAGTGTGGATTAGTACGGATGGTGGAGCCTTGATGAAAATGATAATTCAATGCACATAAAGCTTAATAAGGATACCCTAAAATGTAGCTACGAGAAAGCCATGTTAAAATAATGGGTTTTTAGCAGTTTTTAAAAATACTCCACTGTATTAGCCTGGCAAATTTCTGTCGGTTAACTATTCCAGATTTTAGGTGCATAACAGCAGAAGGCTGCCTCACTGCTTCTTTTAAGTTTAGCTCTTGGAATTATAAGCAGACACTCATTTGAAGATCTAAGGTTACAATTTGAAGTTTAAGGCAACCGGCATTCCAGGATGGAGCAAGATTAAGGTTTTGTAAACCACTAACAGTATTTTAAAGTTAATTCTGAATGGCACAGGTAACCAGTGTAGTGACATCAAAACTGGAGAGATGTGCTCAGATTTTCTTTTCCAAGTTAAGATTCTGGCAGCTGCATTTTGCACCAGTTGCAAACAATAGATGTCTTTCTTGGGTAGTCCTGAAAGGAGTGTGTTACAGTAATCTAGTGTGAAGTAATTTTTCAGCATCTTGAACAGTTATAAGGGAATTAACTTTAGTTATATTCCTTAAGTGAAAAAATGCTGTCCTGGTAATCTGATTCTATGTGATTTAAAATTTACGTTAGAGTCAATAGTTACCCCTAAATTCTTTATCACCGTCTTGACTTTTAAGCCTAATGGATCACGTTTATTTCTAATACCCTCACTATATCCATTTTTGCCAATTAATAAGATTTGTCCTAAGATTAGAACATCTAAAGTTTCAGTAGAGATCTCAGACCTGGCCACAATTGAGATATACAGTCAAAGCTGATACTGATCATATTTTCAGACTGTAAAAAGATCTCTTTTATAGAACACATGGAGTCTTATCTAAGAATAAAAAAGACTGTTGCTTACAAGAAATAAATGAGGGACAGGGGACAATACCGTTTGTCTATTTTTTTGTATAATTATAGTCTTATTTAGGAGAAGTACTGTATAACAGAAATAGAAGAGATCTCAGGACCAGTTTTTTGTTCCGCTGGGGAGGGTTCAAACACTTACAGGTCAAAACAGCGATGTCAGAGATTGTGAAAATAATTCAAGGCCTAGATTAAAAAAAAAAAAAAAAAAGCTTGATCAGAAGTTCTTTTTCTTTGCTCAAGAGTACAATTCACTTATATGTCAGTTCCTGTATTTGCACACAGTGTAGACACATCTTAACATAAGTCTAAGTTTAAATAACCAGTGGCTTTAATGTAATACATTGTACAGTGAGCAACTTATGTGCCTACCAACATACAGCATCAAAATAGCAACATTCAAGAAAAGCTGGAAAACAAAATAAAAAAAAAATGTTATTGTTTAAATCCTTACACTGAGCTTTTCCCATCGGCAATGGGTATAAGACAGGAGCCAGACCAAGATAGGGAACCAATGCATTGCAAAACCAATTCAAGTATATTGTAAATTCACACTCTTGGAGGACAGTTCAGAGTCACCAGTTGACCTAACATGCACAACTTTGAGATGTTTAACACTAGAATTACCAGAGTCTATACAAAAACTCGTAGATCCGGCCCACCTTAAAACCATTCTCACCTCTCTTTTGTCTTCTAAATGTGCCGATTAAGACGAGCAGCAAGCAGCTGGCTATTCCATCCCCCACCGTCGCAGAAAATTCACTAATTTTTCCCAGCTCATGCCTTGTCTGATTATCTGGGAGTGACTGAAGTGCTGGAGTTTTAGAGTGGAAATGATAGATCGCTATTTGGAACACACGTATTTCATGTATGTTCCGTTTCTACAGTAATCTGTGTAAACACATTGTTAAAACAGAGACTTTTTCATATTGTAGTAATAAATGTGGGCGGCACAGTGGCACAGTGGGTAGCGCTGCTGCCTCGCAGTTGGGAGACCTGGGGAGCTGGGTTTGATTCCCGGGTCCTCCTTGCGTGGAGTCTGCATGTTCTCCCCGTGTCTGCGTGGGTTTCCTCCCACAGTCCAAAGACATGCAGGTTAGGTGGATTGGCGATTCTAAATTGGCCCTAGTGTGTGCTTGGTGTGTGGGTGTGTTTGTGTGTGTCCTGCGGTGGGTTGGCACCCTGCCCGGGATTGGTTCCTGCTTTGTGTCCTGTGTTGGCTGGGATTGGCTCCAGCAGACCCCCATGATCCTGTGTTCGGATTCAGAAGGGTTGGATAATGGATGGATGGATTGTAATAAATGTTATAAAATGTAGGCATAAACTATAGAATATGTGAAGCCTTGTTCTGTTATATTTGTACCTTTTGTAAAAGTGTTTCTTTGATATTTGGACTTCAGGCTTCATACATTATATAGTTTATGCCTACATTTTGTCATTTACTACTAGGATATGAAAAACATTTCTGTTTTAAAAATGTGTTAACACAGATTACTGTAGAAACGGAACACACATTAAATGTGTGTGTTAATCTATTATTTGCACTGTAAAACTCCACTTCAATCAAGGCATGAGCTGGGAGAAGTTCGTGCACGTTCTAAGTTGGTGGGGGGATGGAATAGCCGGCTGCTTGCAGCTTCTCTTTATCTACACATTTACAAGACAAAAGACGATGGCGGAGAGGTGTGAACAGATTTAAGAAGCGATTTAAGGTGGGACGGATCTACAAGTTTTTTCGTAGGCTCTGGTAATTCTAGTGTTAAGAAAGAACACTGAATAAACAAAAAGTATGTGAAAACTCGACAGTGTCAGCTGTCGCATGAGGAACTTCAGAACCAGGATGCCGGACTCATGAGTAAGAAGTGTGGCACCATGTGATTCTGCACTAATGACAGATAAATGAAAACAAAGTGAAAGTCAAGGCACAGTCTTTACATTTGTAGGTATTTAAATCTAACTGTATGTATTCAGCATTTTTCCCCTCTATAGTGTGACCAACAAGGGGCACCCCAAAGCCTAGACTCCAGACACAAGTGCAAATACATAATCAAGGGTTCCTATAAAGTGAATTTTATTACACAATATACCTTCTTCTGGTTCTTTCTCCAAAATAAGTTCTCACAAACACGATGTAGTAATAACTCCTCCAGGCAAGCCTTGTCTTCTACCTCCCAACTCCAATTCACTTGGATGAGGTTGAGCACCTTCCCTTATGCCAGACTAGGGAGCACTTCTGGTGCCATACAATTTCAGCCGGGAAGTGCTTCTGGATCAGACAGAACCTCCTTAAAGTGTGTGATCCTCTCCCTGCAGCTCGACAGGGCTGTCAGAAAAGGACTACAATTTCCAAGGTGCCCTGAGTAATGTACAAATGAGAGCTCTACCCAAGGGATGCTGACATTTGGCATACTGGGGACTACATGTCCTTGCATTGTATTTTCCCAGTCAAGAAAGGTACCTGTAACTAAGCTGGCTGGGATGCCTGTCCAGATCCCTGCCTTATACCCTCCCATCCACATAAGGGACCACCTACCTTCCTGATCAGAATGCCAGTGTCCATCCACCTTGGCACCTACAAGAGATATTATTCCGGTACCCCTGCCCCAAAAGTAGTAGTAGTGATGCCCAAACTGATAGCGTCAGAGCACATCATATTGCAGAGGTGAATTTATCAACCGATCAGAAGCAGATCTGAGTACTTGGCTTCTTACTTCATTTAAACTTGCATACGTGGAGTAACTTTTTTTAGGTAAACTGGCCTTAAATACTGGCTATCAACAATAAAATAAAACTGATAGTGGAAAAGCAATGTGAATTGCATTAAAAGCTGAAAAAATGTTTAACCCATATTTTAGAAAATGAGGATGGAAATGAGGAGGATATGTTGTGGAGCAGCTTCTCTCATTGCTAGAGTGGGGTTGCCCGGTACCTGCAATGTTAAATCCATACAAAAATGTTTGTTTATTGTATTGCTGTGCTTTCCTCTCAAAATTAACACTCCCTTTATGTTTAATAAAAGCGCCTAAATTTATAATGGGACTATTTGCTTCTGGACAGAGCTGTTATAAAATATATATTTTAGGTAGGATATAAAGCAGTGGTTAATAATCTCCAAACAGTGGAGCGGACTGTACTTCATATTGGATTTCTTTTATTACGTTGTATGCTCCTTTGGAATCACACCACTATATTTTGATTCATTTTAGGGCCCTTGGCATTTCTTTATCTGAGAAAATGCAGGGCAAGTTATAATTGTCCAAAACTCTGCTAGAGAAATTGTCACTTTTATGGAACCTAATGCTTTTCATCCATAGATAGGAAAGATAGCATTCTGAAAGCCCAGCAATGCATATAGCACCTCTCGCTCAAAAAATACAAATCTGTGAATTGGTGAGTCTAAATTTGAATAGGAGTAAGGGAATGAGTTCCAGAAAATTCTCAGTGCTGGAGTGATGTACTTTTACAGCCGTGATAAGCTCCAACTCCCTGCATTCATATCATGTCATGTCATTCCCCAACCTGCCTGATCCACACATAGGTTGCAAGGCAGGAACAAACCCTGGACAGGGCGTCAGTCCATTCAAGGGCATCTCTGCATTAATGAGCAAAAAAATGGATTATTATAGTAGTAGTAGAGGTGCTGCTTTTTGCTGGTATGGATTTATATTTATATTTTTAGCCCTAACTCATAGTGAATAATTAAAAAACATAATTAATATTTTAGGTAACATTTTATAGTCATTAACAAAAAGATCTATTTCTGCTTTATATCATTAGAAATAATGTATTCATTAATTTAACATCTTTTTGGAATGCCGAATCCAAATTGTATAAAAATCAAATCAAAGTTTGCTATAAAGTGTTACTTATTTTACAACTAATTGATAAATATAACATTTCAGTTTATTCATGCACATAAGTGCCATTTTCTGTTATTAAACATGTATGTGTCTAAATCCATGACACTTCCACATTTCTCCTTCGCTATGGTTCATTCTTCAAGGATGTTCTTTGAATAGTGTGACTACCAGGGGCACCACTGAGCCCCCAAGCCCCAGACAACACCAGAGCAAGATAGTCTCTGGTGCAAAATAAATGTTTTTTATTCAACAAATACCTTTTTGCAGCCTGTACCCCAAAGTCCAATTCACAATACTCCATCTTTTCCACCAGGTGAGCTATGCCCTCTGACTTAAGTGGAGGAGGCTGGAAGGCTTCCTTTTATGTTGGACCTGGGAGTACTTCCAGTGCCCAGGCACAGCCCAATGGAAGCGCTTCCAGGTCAAGTGGAAGCACCCCGAAACGGGAGTCCTTCTGCCTGCAGTGCCCTTTGGTGACCCGACAGGTTTGTCCCTTAGGACCTTGAGTCCCATAGATCCCCGCATGTGTCCATTCAGGGTCTATGCCAGTGGAGCCCTACTGTTTATTGTACTGGGGGGAAGAACCACTCTTGATAAACAGCCTCCCCTAGTCCATCCATTAATTTTTCCTCTTCACTGTGAAAATAATCCAGCCCCATTCCAGCTGGGTTATGCCTCATCACATGTTGTCTTTCCATCGTGACTTCCCGTTGGGCAAGGATCCATCATAGCAATTTTAATAGGGTGTGCTTTTTAGCATCATACAAGGGGGAGTCAAGCTAAAGTTAGAAAATTGGATTTATTAGAAAATGGAAAAAACGTTAACAAAACTGATAATGTCATTTCTCAATGTAGTCTCCACCCTTCTTAAATCACTTTCGCCACCTGCCTGGGAGTGCCTGGATTCCAGCAGAATAAAAGGTTTTGTCTTGTCCTCGCAACCACTCGTGCACCCGAGTTACTGTTGAACACTACATGCTGAGGGGTATTACAGTCACTAGTACAAGTTACCGTGACTTGCTGGTGATCAATGTGAAGCCATCTATTCGATCCAAGCGATGGGGACTGCTGTCTCAAAGAGTCCTTTTGATGCAAGACAATGCTTGCCCACGCACTGCTAAGAACACCAAGGTTTGTCTAGAGTAACTGAATTTTGAAGTATTGCCACATCCTTCTTATTCACCAGATTTCCACCTCTTTGGACTGCTAAAAAAACATCTGGGCGGTCATTGATTCAAGACAGTTGACAATATGAAGAAAGTGGTGCACGAGTGGTTCCGAGGACAAGACAAAACATTTAATTCTGGCACTTCCAGGCAGGTGGTGCAAGTGCATCGAAAAGGGTGGAGACTACATTGAGAAATTACATTATCAGTTTTGTTAAAGTTTGTTCCATTTTATAATAAATCCCATTTTCTAACTTTAGCTTGAACCCCCTCATATTTTAAGTAGTGCATATTCATTAATATAAGGTGGCAGATACTCAGATCTGTCTGTGCTCCATTTGTTCTGTATTTTAGTAGTTGCAGTAGCAGTCATATTGTTATATGTAATTCTTACTTTCATGTCCAACCAATTTTCAACAAGTTTCCCCTTTCTGGTGCTATGAACAACAAGAAAGTAGTAAAATACCTAACTTTATTTTTTGTATAGAAAACACAAAACAGCCTACCGTATGTATACGTCAACCTTGTCTCCAAACCATTTATTTTGCCACAGTGTTTGTCAGAATGGATACATTGTAAGATATGATAAAAGTAAAACTTTTACAGAATTACAATTCACCAATGAACAACTGTTTAACACATGCAGTGACCACTTGGGGTTTCATGATACAATTGCAGAGATTTATTATCTAATTTACAGTACATTAACTCTACTAATTTCCTATGAAATTTACAGTGGATGGTGTTAAAATTGAAAGAATGAAGCTATGCCTCATTATAGAAATAAACAAAAATCTGAGCATACTGTAAGTAGCCTGCTTGCGTATCAGGGTTTTGTTTATGTAATATGTTAATTTGTTTTGAGTTGTCAATTGTACAGACAGCTAAAGTGTTTCCCCCTAGATTAGAAATGACTGGCATAACAGATTCTAGATACACATTTTCTGCTGCATTAATTCAATGATTGATTTTAATATGCTTATACATTAATTTTATTAACTTTTTTTTTATTTACACAGTTGTGGGACCCTGCAGACAACACTGGCTCATTAGGGCAAAAGATAGGAAACCAGATATCATTTAGTATAATTGTGCCTACAAATATATTGAACAAGATGAGAGTCATCAGTTAAACTTACATGTGCACTGTTACTACCTTGGAGAAAACCAAATTATGTGGTGAAAATATATCCTAGCAGCAATAAGCAGAAGGCAGGAACCAACCCCTGAACAATCTATTGCAAGGCCACAAACACACAAGTGTAGCTAGTGCAAATTATTGTCACAAAATAATTTAATAGACATGTGTTTGGAATGTAAAAGGAAATAACAGCTCCCTAAAAAAACTCGAGGACTTGAGAAGAAAAGCAAACTCCATATGGATAGTGACCAAGCTGGTTATAAGAGTCCATTTCTCATGGAGCCTTTAAGCAGTGGTCTAAATTCAGAATTTTCTTTTTATTTCAAAACTAGCTATACCCCGTGGCTCTGCCCACATAGCAGTGAAACAGGACAAACTTTAAAAATCAGTAAACAAACAGGTATCACAAATGTGGCTAGAGGTAGACCGATTCGAATGGAGGCTGGCACATGAGTGAGGAGGGCCCTGCTTGGTTCCCCACTCCTAACATCATGCTTCTCCCTTCCCTTGGCCCGCAGCCTCTGTCTCAGGTTAGTGCGAATATATTGCTCCTGCAAGCGAACTATGATACTTAGAGCCCCTGAAATGAAGGGATTGTGTTAAAAAAAATGCTTTAGTTGCCTAACATTTTTATGCAATTGTTTTGTTCACCCCACTGAATTAAAGCTGATAGTCTGCACTTCAACTGCACCTGAGTTGTTTCCTTTAAAATTCCTTGTGGTAATGTACAGAACCAAAATTAGAAAAAAGTTGTCCCTGTCCAAATATTTATGGACCTAACTGTACATCTGGAGACAACCATGAGTGAATTTTGCTTAAAACTAGTTGTAAACAATTAGAGTGCCACGTTTTTAAACCAATACAGTACTTTATGAAGGCGGAGCTCAAAGTAGGTGTGGTGATTCTGAACTGCAAAGATCAGAGGTGCTCTTGTTAACCTGGTCTGACAGACGGCAATCTTCTGTTTACGATGAACTGTCTACAAGTGTCTTTAAAAAATCTTATTATATAAATATGTGTCACATGTGCAGAGAGCACATTGCATGTTTTAAAAATAAATTTAACCTGTGTGACCTCCATGGGGTGCCACAGAGCACCAAAACCCCAGTCACAACCACACCAAGACAATCCTGGGTGTAAAGAAATGTTTTTTTTATTCAAAATAACTTTTCAAAGTTCATACCACAATTTCCAATCAACAATACTTCCTTCCACTCTTCCAGCTGAGTTTTTTCCTCTGCCTCCTGACTCTGACTCTCTATCTCTTGTATTAATTATTCACTATGCATTATGGCTAAAAAAAATATAAATCCATATCAAATATTGCATATTGGAAGCACTTCCAGGTCAGGTGGAAGTCTTCCAAAATAGGGACAAGGTTTCCTTGCAGCTGCTTCTGGCAAAACCCAAGTTCCCCATCACTGCTACCTCTCAGGACT